>NW_011499848.1:2990544-2997830 GCF_000495115.2 Populus euphratica
TATATATATATATATATATATAAAGTGTAGGGTAATGCAATTATTCCCTTGTACCACACAACATAAACTCAAATATCAGAAGTTCTTTTCATAAAGACATCTGCTGTCTATCTTTTGAGCTTCATACATATCATATTTGAATGTGTGAATAGATCAATGGATGAATAAGCCCCTGAGCTGGTTTGATGACAATTAATAGCAGTACTAATTGTGCCTTTTGTGTGGATAGATTAATGGGATGAAGAGGACCAGTCTAGAAATTAAGCAGCCACCATATAATTGTGCCCGTGTTTCTGTTTGTTTTATGAAGGACTACAAATCTTATGTCCTCATTTCAACTGACACGGAAAAAGTAAATAGAACATAGAATGATTACAAAGATTCAGAGATTCTGGGAATCATTTTGGTAACATTATTGTTCCATTTTTGTGACACAGCATACATGCATATTGATAGTTTACTACTTATCGTCCTAAATATGAAGAGTAAATACTAACCTAACCAGTAAAAAAACCATATAGGTGGATTTATGGCATCCCGATCACACCAACAGTGTACGCAGTCATGGTGAAATTGGACGGTGTAACATTGACAGAGCCAGCTAGAAACAAACAAAAGGGCATAGATATATGTAAGAGAAAGAAGAAGTTAAGTTAAATAAAGAAACAAATAGGACTTCTTCATTATATAAGAAAGTAATTGAAGAGGAGGTTGTGGCAGCTAGCCTATTCAAGAAAGATTCAAACCATTGAAACAATTTTATTTCCCATTTGAGATCGAGTAACAAGTTATACTTGCTTTCTTTTTAGCCAAAGATCATGAGTGGCAGTATAGAGAACAAGGTTGTAATAAGGGAATACAATGAAGACAGGGATATTAAAGTGGTGGGGAAGCTTGAGAGGAAGTGCGAGATAGGATCTAATAAGGAAGTCTCCATTTTCACCAACATGATGGGCGACCCTCTATCTAGGATTAGGTTCTATCCTGTTCATGTTATGCTGGTGGGTGAACTACAGCTACGGACTCTCTCTTTCCATTACTAGCTTTCTCCAAATCAAATTATATATATGGACTGCGATCTTGCTAACCTATAGTGAAATATTGATCATTTGTCTTTCTTCTACCTTTCTCTACAATTAAGGAAATTAACTCCCTTGTCCCCCATAAGACACATGTAGCTAGCTTTCGTGATTGCTAACTAGCTAGTCGACCACTGATATGGTTGAAATGGCCTACAGGTTGCCGAGCTGCGTGAAAATGGGGAACTTGTCGGTGTAGTTAAAGGATGCATCAAATGTGTGGGGACTAGATTTGGAGCATCATATGTAAGGTTGGGCTGCATCCTAGGCCTTCGAGTTTCTCCTAGACATCGGTATCTCTCTCTCCCCTCCCCCTATTACTTGAGTATATTTGCAAGCTGACTGTCTTTTTCATGTTAATTTCCTGAACAAGGGAACTTATGTTCAGCATGTTGAAAAAAGCTAATTTGTTGCAAATATCATCGTACAACTTATTTGTCATAAACCATCATGATATATAGTTTATCATCTTCTAATTAATTTGTTCAAATATCTTGATAAAGATAATCCCATCAATATTGAAAGCTAAAGGAATACTAGCAGGCTTAAGTAATTAATAATCCTGAATAACAAAGAAGAATTTTTATTTTTTTATAAGCCAAGATGTAGAACACAAACACATGCTCGTGACTTGTGAGCATCCTCATGCATGGAGATAGGAAGTTCTAAGATGTTAGTTTGCGAAAGGGAGTTACCATATATATATGTGGGCGGGTTTAATTTAGCAGCTACGTACTTAGGCTTCCTTTTGTTCTTAATCACGTGAAAAGAGCAGATTTGATCAAACGAAATTCTACTGTCTTTCCTGCTTTGAATGGATAGTCCCAGTTGATAACCCGTTTGCTTAGTTAATATAAAGATACTTTGAGAATAATCTGTCCTTCTCTTCTCTCATAATGTCATACTTCCTTGCCTGTGTTTTGTTATCATGTTTATACTAACTAGATGAGATTACGTTTGAGAAATGCATAAAAGTACTTGAGCATATAAATAGTATATGTTAATTTGCTTGCATTATGCTAATTTATGAGCGTGTACATTTGTGCAACCTAATTAATGTAGACGAATGGGGATCGGGCTGGAACTTGTCAAGTCAGTTGAAGAATGGCTGATAGGAAATGGGGCACACTATACTTTCCTAGCAACTGAAAAGAACAATGTGGCCTCTACGAATCTCTTCACTTCCAAGTGCAATTACATAAACTTTACCTCATTGGTCATATTTGTTCAACCAGCTAGTCTTCCTGTAAAGGGTCTGTCCCAAGACATAAAAATAGAGAAGCTGCAGACAGACCAGGCCATTTATCTGTACAACAATAAGTTCAAAAGCAAGGACATATATCCGACGGACGTTGATGCTATCTTGAAGGAAAAACTGAGCGTTGGTACATGGGTATCTTATTTTAAAGAAGAGGAATGGTTTAGTTTGCACAGTACTGAAAGGAATGAAGACATCATCACTAGAACTCCAAGTTCTTGGGCTATGTTTAGCATATGGAATTCTTGTGAGGCATACAAGCTTCATATAAGAAAGTCTCACCACCCGTTTAAGTTTTTTCACGCAACTTTAAGCCATGCAAGAGATAAGATTTTCCCTTGCCTTAAATTCCCAATATGTCACTCGCTACAGAAACCATTTGGATTCCTCTTTCTGTTCGGGCTTTATGGAGAGGGAGAGGGGCTCCAAGAGCTCATGAAATCCATATGGAGCTTTGCATCAAGATTGGCTGAAAATGTGAAGGACTGCAGGGTTATTATTAGTGAACTAGGGGTCTCTGATCCTCTAATAGAGCATGTGCCCCAAGAATCCTCCATGTCTTTCATCAATGACCTCTGGTACCTGAAGAAAGTGAATGACATCGCTGATGACAGCGAGGAACCCGCGGTCATGGGGCAAGTAATAGGGAATGTATTTGTTGATCCAAGAGACTTTTAGCACACTGTATAACCATAATGATCTTAAAACCTGGGGTTGCAACACTTCTAGCTAGCTAGGTGCTAGAGCTTGGTGCTGTTGCTCTATATGTTTTTCCGTCGTGTTGAGTTTGCTTCTGTCATGCCTAGTTGACACTCTAGAAAGCGGCATGTGTGCATACTAGTGCTGAATTAAGAAGTCTGTTTAAGACGAATAATACTATCATCATGAATGAGCTCGAACACTACTTGCAGGTTGATGAAGCTACGGGCTAGCAATTTGGTTTTAAATTGAATATTTTGGTTTCAAATTTTAATCTTGAAACTAAATCCATCCGAGTGGTTTGTTAATAGCTTGTTTGATTTTGGTTATAGTGTCCTTGAGCCTTTGATTTTGGTTATAGTTCATGTGTCAGTCCCACAACACTAGTGCCCTTATGAGTTCTATGGAGAGATGAACTAATATAATGCCGTCATCAGCACCCCAACATTTATAATAATTTCATTTTGTCCATTATTTGATACTTGTACTCTTCTCAGAAGAATTATTGAAGTTTTGTACTCTTTTTTGTATTAATCAAGTCTCCTGATCATGCATTTTATTCTGTTACCGTCTCTCCATTATTTGATGATGTCATTAGTTTGTGAGCTGACGTGGCACATTATCCTTTCGAATGCACGGCACGAGCCATACGAGGCTTCAATAGAAAGAGTACTCTATCAATATGAAAAAAAAAAGTGTAAGATTTCAATCAAAACAATTCTAAGAGTACAGGGACTAAATTGTTATTTCTTAATTCTTACTTTCCATGTTATTTATTTATTTATTTTAAAAAAACTCATCCTAATGCGCAAAATGTGTCATATATGGGAACCCATCATGGTTCGAGTCCTTGGTTGCTTATATGATGGTCACTGGAGACTTACATGGTCGTTAACTTCAGGACCCGTGGGATTAGTTGTGATGCGCGCAAGCTGACTCAGACATCCACGTTACTCTAATAACATGCAATTAAAACAAAAACAAAATAGAGTAAAAATATGTTTTTTTGGAAAAATATAAAAACAAAATAGAATAAAAATATGTTTTTTTAGTATAGTTCATGATGTCACTCCCGTAACAGTGCCATTACAAGTTCTATGGAGAGATGAAATACACTACGAGGGGAGTGGCATTATAAATTAATATAATGTCGTCATCAGCACCCCAAATCAACCCCCCGCCATCTATAGTAATTTAATTTTGTCCATTATTTGATACTTGTACTCTTTTAAGAAAAATTATTGAACTTCTGTACTATTTTTTGTATTCATCATGTATTGTTACCGTCTCTTTATTATAGCACAGGTTTAGGAATATATTTGTAGTTATTTTTTAAAGAATTTTTATTTAAAAATATATTTTTTATATTTTAAAAAATTATTTTTGATATCAATACATCAAAATAATTTAAAAATATAAAAAGATATTAATTTAAAATAAAAAATAAATAATTTTTTTTTAATTTTTTTCAAAACTATTTTTAAAACCTAAAAACAAACATGGTTATAATATCATTAGTTTATAAGTTGACGTGGCACGTTATCCCTTCGGATTTTCAAGTATAAGATTTCAATCAAAACAATTTTAAGAGTACAGGGACTAAATTATTATTTCTTAATTCTTACTTTACATGTTATTATTTTTTAAAAAAAACCTCATCCTAAATGCGTAAAATGTGTTATACAACCCCAGAGTTTTTTTTTTTTTTTTTTAAATATCGTTATGATAATTTAACAATAATAATATACAAAAAAGGAAAAAAAATAACATGCAATTGAAACAAAAACAAAATGGAGTAAAAATATGTTTTTGTCAAAATTAATATGAAAACAATAGTAATATATATCGAATAGGAACTAATTATTTCGGTCAAAGAAGAAAACATGGTGCAGTTCCTAGTCTTTCTTCGTTTTTTTCTTAAGAGAACAACCTAATTATATTTTTCACTTTTAAATTGGTCAAAATATTAAGAATTTCTTAAAGACTAGACCCAATAACTAGGCTTATGGTTGATCAATATCACCAACCATCATGTTTTTGTTTTTGATCAATATCACCAACCATCATGTTTTTTTTTTTATTATTAATGGCTTGTTAGGTCATTTTTTCCTTTATTTTATGTATTAGTCTATTGTTTTTAACTTATCATAACAATTTAAGAGAAAAAACTCTTCACAATTTCACCTCGCACATTACAACGCCGCTAGTATCGTACCTTGAGAGGACATGTATTGCATGGTTGGATGCATGCATGATGCACGTGAGTTCAAATGCACCCCGGAGCTAGGTTGGAGGGAGATGATTCATGTAATTAATCTCCTCGTCGTGGTGATTATTAGTAAATGATTTATTTACTTTTTTGCCTGTTTTTTCATGGAAGGTGGAATATGTATGTGGCCCTTAAACTTGAATGCCATTAGTGTGATAGTTGTACATCTCCTGTGTTCATGTGTGCTCGTATAAATTGCTTGAGGAATCATGAATGCCAGAAGTTCATTGGCATGGCGGATTAGGGTTAATTCCATGAATTGATTGAAACTTGAAGGCGATGCGGTTAATTGCATGCAACTAATTAATTAAGAAAGAAAGCTCGTACGTAATTCTTAAATCATAATTTTTTTAAATAAAATAATAATCTCAAAGCAGTTAATTTTGGTTCACCTAGAATATTAAATTTCTTCTATAATCGGTTTTAAACTAATTAATTATTTACATTTAGATTCAAGTATATATTTTGTTTAATTTTAATTAATACTCGATGAACGAACGATGATACCAAACAGTATTGAAATCATCATTTGAGTTAAGCTTACAAAAAAGGACAATTTTGCATTCGCCAAAAGTCAAGGACTAGATTTTACAACCGTATATTGATCCCATGAATTTTTAAAGCTAATTTCTAATTAATTATAAAATAATTAAAATAAATATTCAAAAGAGTATGGAAATTTTAACTTCCAGAGAAGAAAATGTATTTCTTGATTCCTCATTTATGCATTTTTTTATTTGACAAAAATTTCTTTTTTTTAATTAAAAGCATCATTTCTTAATAAAATTCCAAGATAATTCAAATAAATATTCATAAAATAAAAATATTTTTTTATATTCATGAGAAAAAAATACTTAATTTTTGAAGACAAAAATCTCATTTATTTAGTAATTATTTTTTTATATAAAAACATATAATTTTTTTTATCAGTAGTGTATTTTTTAAGCAAAAACTTATCATAATTCTTTTTAAAAATAAAAACTAAAAAAAATATCTTCATAAAAATTATGTAGTTCCATGTACAATATCAAATAATAATTAATTTATGAAAGCCATAGAAAAATAACAATATATATATATATATTTAATTATAATAGAATATTCACGTTCAATTTCTTTACAATTCATAGTGTAACAGACATCTATAAAATTATTAAAACATTTACTGCAAATATAATCATAAAAGCTCTTATCTCATATTTAAAAAGTATGGTATAATCAGATGAGTTCTTAATTGACATTTTAATCATTAATTTAAATAAAGATTTATCCCAATTAAAATTGGCACTTTCTAGGAGAGAAAAACCCAAGCTCTCACGCCTAGCACTTTGTTACATATTGAGTAAACAACGCGTCATTTGCTTCATGTAAAAATATGGCAACACATAGCTGTCATCAACCACAATAATTTACTAGCCATTTCGGATAGCTGAAAGAGGTGTTTTTTTAATTACAGGTTGTGTTTGTTTTTTAAATAATAATTTTTGAAAAATAATTTTTTAACTTTTTTTGTGTTTATTTGTTATTAGAAAAGTTAGCCAACAAAAAATACTTTTCAATCAACACTTTCCAATCAACGAAAAACACTTTCTAGTCAATGAAAAATACTTTTCAGTTAAAGAAAAATTTCGCTTAATTTTCAGAAAAATATTTTCCTTTTTAGTTGTGTTTATTTTCCAGAAAGTGGTTTTCAAAAAAACATTTTCTAAACTTTCTTATGTTTGTTTTCTAGAAAGTAATTTCTGAAAAATCACTTTCCAAACTTTCTTGTATTTGTTTGTTGTTTGGATCCAAACTTTCTTGTGTTTGTTTGTTGTTTAGAAAGTTAATAAATGAAAAATACTTTCCAGTCAAAGGAAAATTTAACTTGATTTTTAGGAAAGTGTTTTCTTGAAAAATTTGGGAGGAAAACACTTTTCAGAAGTTGTGAAAAATTTAGAAATATCATTATTTGCTGATTATATCAAATTTGATCCTCAAA
>NW_011499848.1:2997949-3031133 GCF_000495115.2 Populus euphratica
TCCTCATTTTTATAATTGTTATTTGCTTTTCTCCTATTAGTTTTTTATTGAAATTTTTTTCTATCAAATTTGGTCCTCGTTCTTTTGATTGTTATTTATTTTATTTGAAATACTTTATGAAA
Source organism: Populus euphratica (assembly GCF_000495115.2). NCBI lineage: Eukaryota > Viridiplantae > Streptophyta > Magnoliopsida > Malpighiales > Salicaceae > Populus > Populus euphratica. The sequence goes on from NW_011499848.1 coordinate 2,998,072, forward strand.
TGTTAATTATTATTATTTTAATTTCTTCATCTTTTTTTTTAGATTTGATCTTTATTATTTTGATTATTATTTATTTTATTTAAGATAATTTATAAAATTATTTTTTTTAAATTTCATTATTATTCAAATTTTTAATTTATAAGATTTATTCCTCATTATTTTAATAAACTTGAGAAAAATAAAAATTAATAAATTATTTTTCAGTTTATTTTTCATAACATAACCAAACACTAAAAAATGTTTTCCAGTTCATTTTTTATATTATTATCATATTGAAAAATAATTTATTTTTTCTGAAATTTATTTTTTCTGAATTCACTTTCTTCATAATTTATTTTTCAAAATGTTTTTTTTTTCTACGAACAAATATAGCCCTAAAAACTTAGTTTTTTGCTTTTTTTTTTTAACTAAAAAACACCAAAAACATCACAGTATCTTACCGCGGGAATCATGGCTTTTATAAAGTAAAGCCATTTCAATTCAATTATAATACAAGTGAATTATTTACCTGTCGAACAGCCAAAAACTTGCACATCTTTTCTCCCTTTCAAAAAGGATAAAACCTAGAAACCTTAACTTAGAAGTAGAACAGATTTTGGCCTTTCACGAGCTAGAATAAAAGGGCATAGAGCGATATTCGTCTTTGAAGCAACAAACTTTGAAGATGATCAAGTTAGAGGCTGGAACAAAACGCATATCACTTATCTGGGGTCACTCTGAAATCTCCGACCTAGAATTTGACTGGGATCATAAGGGAAGTACTGGAATCTCCCACATCTATATTTCTCACGATAATCTTATCCGTTTTATTCAATTTCAGTATGTCGAAGAGAATGGAGTCCTGTCCAAGCTTTCTCCGATGCCCGTTAAGAATCCTTATGGTTGGAGATTCAATGTTGTAAGCCTCTCTTTGCTCACTCTATATATATTGTACATTGATTTGAACTTCGATTAAAAGTTTCCTTCTCTTAAAATTTTATTTGGTCACTCTATGATGCATCGTGCTTGTTTGTTAAATCAAATCAAAAGGGGTCTGGATTTGATATTTTGAATCACTACCAAGATTTTTATTCGTTGAATTTGGAATATATATGAGCATGTTAAATTTGAATAGCAGGTTAAGCTTGATTATCCTCGTGAGTTTCTCAAGGGGATTAGCGGCTTTTGGAGTAATGGAAATGTGATCTCATTGGCATTTACTACGAACTGGGAGACCTATGGTCCATTCGGTTGCAAGGCACAAAATGGTACTGAATTCGATTTTCAAACAGGAGATGAGCCTCTATTTGGTGGATTGCATGGATCCTTTGATGCCGAAGGTCTTAGAACAATCGGAATCTATGTGAATCCAGAAGAAGCCAAGCTTTGAAAGTTATCATCGATCTGGATTAACTAATAGCTGTCAGTCCTATTGATTCTTATCTCTATTTTGTCATAGACGTTTTACCCTCTCTATTGTGCTAATTACATCTTGCAGTCAAATATTCTCCCTTCCAGGAGTCCAAATTATATATGTAATACCCCTTTTTTAACATTTTGATGAGTTAAGTTTTTCTCAGTATATTCTTATTAAAAAATAAACACTAGATCAATATAGATAATTATAAATTTTCTAGAACACAAGCATATTCTAGTAAATATATTTTGAGTTTGAGACTAGCCAAATCTAGTCAGGATGTGGTAGCATATCAAGCCCCGGCCATCTCTAAAATAACAAATATCCTTCCTAAGACACACCTAAAAAGAACTCATTTCAAGGATAAACCCAACCTTCCAGGCTCACCAAGAGAAGGATCCATCTTCATTAGATCTAATCTAGAAAAAAAGTCAAGTAAAATTTGATGTTTTAGATTTTAATTTTTTTATACTTGTATAAAAATATTTTAAAAATCTATTATATTTTCATTAAATATTAATACTTGTATCAAAAATATTTTTCTTTGATTAAAAACTATTAGGATAAAATTACATTTAAAATCTTCTGTAATTACTAATTACAAGTTAGCTGGTTTGTCTGGTACTGAAAAAACTATTAACTATTTTAATTAAATAAATAAATAAAATTATTATAATAAATTAATTAACTAATTATACAACCTCATAATCCTATTTTCTTAGACAACATAGATTTTTTTAGATACGTCATCAAATTCTTAGCTAGGCGTTGTAAATGAAATTAAGACCATCCAACAGTTCTCGATATACACACCGAATTTACTAATCATCATTGGAAAGGACCTGTCTACTTTATAGTGACTTCAAAACTTGCATTCGTTTCTCGAGATTTTTAGCTTTTAGGATGCATTTTTGACCACCTTGGCTCGCTCCCGCAGATAGACCTAATCACCTATTTGAAGCCCATTTATACAATTGTTGTAGTCTCATAGACAGATTCAATTGTGGAGTGAAGGGAATTAAGATCGAAATATTGGTGTGTTTGGTTATTGCGGAAAGGGTCATGCTAGAATCTCCCATATTTTTGTCTCTCATTCAGATCGAAATATTGGAGTGAACGGAATTAAGATCGAAATATCAGGCATTCTTATTGAGCCAGTTCTCAATGCAAATTATTGACTGTACGCGCTTTACCAATTTGCACTCGCGCCCCGAGTATCTTGACAGGCACCACTTGATCACCGACGGGCATAAAATTCGTGTCCTATGGCAATCTTCCTTTTTGTCCGGCCACTTTCCTTTGCTGTAACAAGACGTAGTTGGAATACTTACCTTCTCGTAGGTATCGTGTTTATTTCTCTTCTCCTGGATTCGTGTCCTTTTCTTTTCTGTTCTTTTTTTTTAAAAAAATTATAATTATTAAAGGAAAGCCTGACTGATATTTCGTTAGGTTCTGATATTTTTCTCGACCATTGCTATCTATGCCTTTTGCATGGGTCCTGATCCTACCTCAGGAGTCCCTCACACACTTGCACTGAATTAAGACAATGCTGCTTTTGGATCACAGGTTAAAACGAGTTTGTCGCTCAGATGAGTGATGGTTATTTGGAGCATAATTTTCCCTCTTGCGGGATAATCTCACCTTAATTTATTACAAATCGACGAAAATGTTGTCCATTTGCCCTCGGAGTACAAGGCATTTGAGTTTCGAGGTGTTGAAGCTGAACATCAATCCAGCACGGGACATGAATTCGGTGGATTTCATGGATCCAGCAATAACATATTTCTTTTCTTTTTTAATTCCTTATCTCTTTAATTTCGAGCTTCCCATGATTGCCTTCGTCTTCTGTTTTTGTGAAAGCTTGACGCAACAGTACACAAACATATTTCTTTAAACTTAATTATACATGTCTCTTTTTGCAAAGAAAAGAAAAGGTTAGATCGGAAACACCCACCTCCCTCCCCATATATATATATATATATATATATATATATATATATATATATATATATATATATATATATATATATATATATATATATATATATATCGAAAAAAATACGGATTGAAAAAAAGTGCTCGAATTAGATTCTTTCTGTGCAAACTAATGCCTATAGTTACCATTATAGAAAATAGATTGTTTTTGGTAGTTACATCTGTAATTTTATATCAACAAATTTAATCTCGAATTATCTTTCCATGTGTTAGCAGTTTACACATCACTGTGTTCTACGGAGACATCCTGCTGTAGTTACAGCGTTACTGTACTAAATAATATTTTCGATTTTCAGACGTTGAGTTTCTTGAACCATGAACTCAAGTGTCACTTTAAAACTGCCTCTTTGAAACGACAGCTAGAATTTGGCAACGTTTTTCCGATTGCTTTTTACTGGTTTCCATATACTTCTTGGTGACTTGCCTCTCCATGGGGCCGGACTTGCAGCAGATGTTTCCAGGTTGACATCAAACTTGGTAGCATCAAGAGACAACCTTTCTTTAATGAAGGAATCCAAATCCAGTCCACTACCCCTGTCTTCTTTATAATTGCCAAAGTTGTTAGAGGATGGATTACCGGCTGAGTTGTCATCAACACCTTTTTCTTTACCTCTTGATATATTTCTCAAAGCTTCCTGCGCCTTCTTGTATGGGTCCTGATCCATGTTCAGGAGCTTCTTTATGCTGTCAACTGCTGGGTCAAGGATATCTAAAAATCCTGTAACCCATGAGACATCATCTACAACTTCGGTACGCTGTGTAAAGGATGAAAATATGTTAAATTGGGCTCCAATGATTCAACATTAAAACAAATAGATGCAAGTTTACATCCAATCCAATTTCCCAAGCAGCATGCTTGGTTTACTGATGAAATGATAGCACAATGATGAGAACAAGACTGAAGGAAAGAACAACCAAAAACTTTGTTTTTGATGATTTTGATTAGATGACCAGGTCAACCAAAATGTGGGTATATACAGCAGAAAAACATCTTTCTGTGCTAGATCTTGTCATTTAGGGTACAGAAAGGTGATCACTGACCTGTTGAAAGTAAAGGTTCCGAATTTCCTCGGCACGCACACTGTTTCCTTGATCGTCCTCCAACTGTGCCCATGTCATCCATGTTACATAACTCTGAGAATTTATATTTAGGGATGATCTAAATAATCTTCGAGCTGCGGACAGGTTACCAGCTCTTTGTTCCAGGACACCCCAAGCCTGCAATGGATGACAATGGAACAAGACACTCAAGTTGAAATGGATAAAAGTCATTCCAACATTGTTGTTAACTATACATGCATTTGAATTCATGCAAATTACCTGTAGACATCTAGCTGCACTTTCAGTGGTTGTGTTAATTGAAAGAGCCTTTTGATATAACTCCCTTGCAGTGGATATGTTGCCTTCTTTCCATTCCATCCATCCCCAAGCCTAAATTTGGAACATCAAACAGTCAAATAAATTTTACAGTGATAGTGTATAAGTGTTTCAATAATGAAAAAAATAGAAACAAGAATAATTTCCTATTTATGTTTGCATCAACACGAAGGAATTTTGAAAGAAGAAGATAAGACACAAGAATGATCGAGTTTGATTACTAGATCTGAGTATTGTATGAAGAAAAATCTTACAATCCAAACAGGTTGGTGCCTTGGGTCCAAATCAGATGCTTTCCTGAACAATACTCGTGCAAGATTTGCAGAAGAATGTCTATATTCCAACAAAGCAAGAGACTGAAGCAGAACAGCATCCCTTGGATTAAGTGCGTGGCCTATCGTTAAAAGTTTTCTTGCTTTCTCAATATTTCCAATATTAGCTTCAAAAACTCCCCATACATGCCATGCAAATCTGTTCTTAGGGCTTGCTTGTACTGCTCTCTGCAAATTAAATTAGAAACAAGAATATCACAGAATGAAAGACCGAAAAGGAAGCATGCTGCATGAAAACGTGGAAAAAATACAGCTCAAAGCAAGGAATACCTCAAAGAGTTTCCTTGCGACAAGATTGTTCTCCTGTTGCATTTCTAGTTGTGCCCATGCCTGAATCAGAAGATCTCAACAAATTGAGGATTAAATAATTTATGAAAGCAACATCACAACATCAAAGAATGTTTAGGATGCCAAGTACTTACAAGCCAACTGGCACAGCTTTTTGGATTACACTTGGTTGCTTGCCTGAACAAGTATTGAGCCTGCTCATATCGATTTGCTTTAGCTTCCAAAAGTGCCAGTGTCTGGTAAACATACTCATTTCCACCACAAAACTTAAGGCCTTTAGCAAGTAATTGCCTTGCCTTCTTAACATTTCCCTGTTTTAGCTCTAGAATTGCCCAACCATGCCAAGCAGCTACGTGTCTTTTATCAGCAACTGTGGCTGCATCGAATAACTCTCTTGCTCTCCTAATATTACCCATTTTATTTTCCAAAACAGCCCAGCACTGTTCCAAGGACATGTGCTGGTTAAATCCAAATACGAGAAATGAAAGTAGAATGGGAATGCAGTTCATCCTATGATATGTTTACCAACGTTGAGCCAGCGCTACTAATTTTACAACATACATCACCATGCTATCATTCCATGAAAAAAACCAAAGAATGAACCGACATCATATATATTGGCTGTACCAACATTAGGCACCTGCAGGATGCCGATGTGATTGAGTCGACAAAATGCGCGACCACAAGTTTGGAATTAGGGAGTTTTACAACAGTTAAATCTACGCAACCTATTCAAGAAGCTAAATGATCATACAGTGACGTCATTTACTACTCTCTGTGTCACATGAGTAGATGGGATATTCACTGAATGCAGAAATCTATCAACAAATTTCGCAGAATTCAAACATTGCACGACTCAACTGTAAAATTACCACAATTCCAAGAGGCCAGTGGCAGAACAATTTAAGAAATTAAAAAAAACATTCAAGATTCCCTCTTTTTTTGACAGTTACTAGTGAATGCAAAATGGGAATCAATACAAAGATCAAACTCAGGTAACAATTGACCCTGCCACCTAGAACCAATAGCTTAAGAAATAAAAGAAGAGTGAATGTCCTAGAACTTGCTTTGGGGGCATCAATAAAGATCAAAGCATTTCATAAGCCCTCAACAATTACCAAATCGATCACAAAAGATTAGCATTAAGAGTTGAATCACGTTTGTAGTCGGAAAGAATAGTTACACGTCTCTCACCTGCCAAATGTAAGGATTCTCTCCTTGAGTTGCCTGGCACCCTTTATCATACACAGCTCTTGCTGCTTCTGTTTTTGATTGCTTGCCCAATATCTTCCCTAATGCCACATATGGCTTCCCATCTTCAGGCCAATAACTAATACACTTAAAAAACCACAAAGAGGAACCCATTTTTAACAGCACCAATATTTTCCCCAAAAAATCAACCAAAGTTAATAACAGCAAACAAAAACATACCTTTCGCAGTATCTCCTCAGCTTCTTTATACTTAAAACGCCTAGCTAACACCTTGGCCTTATACAAAGCCAAGTCCAAATTCACATCAAGTGGCTTCTCTTGAGGACCGGAACCAGAGGACCCCACTCTCTCTGGCTCAAAAATCGGCATCTTTTTTGCAAACTCCTCGAGGCCCACATCAATGATTGTCAAGGATTTAGTGTTATTATCATCGCTCTCTTTCTCACTGCTCTCGCCGGAATCCTCACCGGGAACCTCCATGTCCGGCCGGCGAACAACCAGCATTCCCTCCAAAGAATCTCTCTTTGATTCAATAACAAAATTGCTTTTCCGGTTGCTAAGCTCATTGGTTCTTGATGATTCTAAGGAGAGAGGTTTCGGGTCTAGAACAGGAGGGGATTCCTTAGAGGAACATGGTATTGTTGTTCTTGTTTTGGTATGGATTTTGAAGTAGAGTTTGGAGTTGTTGTTGGGGTTTTGAGAGGGAGAGAAGAGAGTGAAAGTTGCTTTCGAAGTAGAAGAGGAAGAGGAAGGAGAGAAGAGGTGCATTTTCTTTTCTTTCAAATTTCTGTTTTTGTTAACGGATGGAAAGGAAAGTGGTCGAGATGAGAGAATACTGGGCGGGCTTTGTGAAGGAGAAAGAGGCGTGGTGTGTAAATGACCACCGCGGCCTCTTGGACTTGAGGTGGTATATTAGCATTTTTTATTTTTTTACAGTTATATGGAGTCTTATTTTTGGTAAGCACGAGAAATGCAGTGACTTTGAGTGTACCTTGGTATATGCAAACAAGGGACGTCACTGGCGTCAGAGCAGCCACGTCGCTCAACACATCTGGTGGCTTAGCTCTCTAATCTAGCTTGCAGATTTTTATGCCACGTGGACAGCTTCTGTTGGTGGGAAATCATAGTCTATCTCACGGACAACAATCTGCCATATCCTGGGACATAGTGACGCGAGCGTTCAAGACAAAGCAATTAGCTCTTTGGGACTCAGTTATACGATCGTTCATGACAAAATTGTTTTTGTATTTTTAAAAACGTTTTTAATTTTTTTTTTTGAAATTGTTTTAATATACTATAGAAAAAATAAATTTTTAAAAATAAAAATAACCCATTCTCGGAGTGATACTCTCACCGCAACTTTTAACCCTTTTTAAAAAACAATTAACAATTATTGAGTTATTTTTTATATAATAACATTAAAAAATTGTTTAAAAACAGAATAATATTCTATTTAAAAAAAGATAGAGCTGACAAAAAAGGGTGAAACTTTCTATCCAATACAGGGAATCAAGAATTAGTTTAGATTTGCTGGGTTTGAAAAACTTATATTTGAGATTATGCACTATTTTTCTTCTCAAGACTTCTTAGTAAAATAAAACATTAAAATAATTTTTTTATATTTTCATATTTAGTAATTGTCATTATGTTAAGCCTCACTGCCCGTCATTTGCAGAACACCTTAGCACAGCTATTTTACTCGCCCGAATGAATGATGGAAAACAGAATGTCTCACTGGGTAGAACAAAGGTGAAAGAAGTTTCCCACTGGTGAACGATTGAAAAAAAGGTGTGAAAAAATAAACACGTGCGAACACTAGCACAGTGCTATGCAACAGTTCACGCATCAACCTACAAACTCAACAGATTAGCATCATTTTGAGAGAATGAACACGCATCCTGACAGAAGGGGACTGAGAGAAAGACGAGCAAAAATTATTCTACAACTAGAAGATTCAGCATCAACGCTTGTGACCATCGATAAATCATCAAGTTTATCCCAATCAATAAATATTAACATGAAAGAAAACAATGATCAAGCTCTGAATATCATACAACAGAGACTTGTCGTTGCCATCAATTAAATATCAAATTACCACTATGATGAGCATCATAGATGTGTATCAGCACAATTAAATAATGCATGGCATTTATTAAATCAAGAAAAATGAAAATATTTCCACCGGAACTCCACATGATTTGTCAGTCATCGAGAAGTAATTTCCATGATAATTTGCCCGCTTCTATCCATCAATAGACAGTCTGAGGTAAACCTGGAGACCCAGAAAGGATGATTAAGAAAGGATAAATGCAATATACCTGCGAACGCAAAAACCTAAGTTCCACCCCATTGTCTCTTTCTGGCTGGCCTATCTTGGTTAGCTGGAACTGTATCGATCACCACTTCAACTTGGGGTTCGGAAGTCTTGTCCAGTTCCTTTTTCTGTGCAATTGGATCCTTAAAGCGCTCCCTACGTTTTTCCATCTTTGCTATCATGTCCAGTATCCGTTTACTTTCAACTGCCCCATTATTCTTGTTTCTACTGGAAGCATTTTCAGAGAGAAAATTTCTATTCTTCACATTGCAAGTTGGAACCACACTTTTAAAAGCACATTTTTTTGCCAACTTGCTTTCCATGCTTGATTCTTCTGCCATTATCTGGCCATCTTCAATGTTCAATTTTTCATTGTGCTCTATAACTTGAGATTTACCGATCCATTTCTTTTCATCATCGCCTCCAGTTTCAAGAACATCAGTTTGGATTCCTGTCTGGGATTCATTGAAATCCATCGAACACATTGGCTCCTTGGCAAACTTCAGATCCATCCTTTTAAACATACTTTTCTGCAGTAAACTTCGAACATTAGAACATCTTTCAGGGAACTTCATAATATATTGCCATAAGTAAATGTTAACCATGTATACCTAGCTACGATATTGATAGCAAATAAAAAAAAATATAGAGAAAATTGAATAATTCAAAGAACACATCAAAATTGTAAAAAGTCTAGATCACATTGCAGGAGAACCCAAATAAGCAAAATCCTGAAAACCATTAAGATAGCAAATCAGTGCAGATATTTTATAGCAAGTCCACAATCATATGAATTAGTCATCAACTCTGGCAACTTAAGAAACAAGCTACTAAAAATTATATACAGACTGGCAGGATTTCCATGCTGTTTTCAGCTGTAGTAAATTCCCTATCTTTACTAGACAGCATTGGACACCTTCTCAGCCTATGCTGAGTTAAATACCCATTTACAAACAGTCCATCAAAATGACTACTGCTACAACAAGAACCAAGTTGTTCCCAAAGCTTAATTAATATTAGCATTCCATGGGCTGACCTATATTTAGTTCTTTTCCAAACATATTGACTTCCCTAGAACCAAAGGCAAGCTCTTCACAAACACACTGATGAGGAAGTCTTGGCATTGAGAAGGTCAGATTCGTTAGAACCCTATCAAACAAATCCTCTCCTTGCAAAATAAATGTAATCCATTACAAACTCTTCACAAGAAGACAAACAAAATTTTTAAACCATCCACATTATAAAACTGGTTATGCAACATTACGAGCGCTGCTTGTATTTAGTAGCTCTTCCCTCAGCGAAGACAAACCATGAAATAACAACAGAATTGATAAAAAGAGATACTGGTTGCATACACAAAAGCAATAAATTAGCAAATAACCTCAATGGTGTCAAATCATGCAGCTAATATGAAATGATAATCTACCACAAAATACAGAGCTTAAATCACAATGGACTTGGTGCATGAAAAAGAAAAAAAAGGATAATGAACAAATGGACAATATTTCACATGATAATGCACCAAAATGCGCCTAGGACAGGATTGAATAGGATAATTGAACATCCATGAGCAATGCATGAAACAATAAGCACAAATTTGAACATCAGACAAAGCTTAAAAAGAATTCACTTCACAACAACAAAGCAACAAGAGATCATAACTCTTTACAAGGAAAACAGTTTGCTGATGTCTCTATGCATCAAGACATACCAAATCAATATCTGAATCAACTAAAAAAGACAGATGGTGAATAAGCAGAAAAGCAGGGGTACAGATATCATAAGGATCAGTCACAAAATATATGAGATTGCATAACGGTGAGTGAAACATAAATGTTGGAACATGCTGTCAAAGAGATGGCTATTTCAAAAACTCAAAGAAATAAAAATTATCAAGTTGAATAGTTACAATCTGCAACAAACCGTCAATCAAATAAATTTTCCTGATATTAAGTAAATCACAGATTCCCCACAAAATTCATAATTTAGGCAGCAATGATCATGCCATTGAGTTATCAACAACAAGATTCCTTTTATTGGAGTCAACTATGCACCAGAGTATTAGGGGGGCAGAGGAATGCAATGTTGATAACTTGATAAATATTTAAAAACTTTACCCCAGAGGGTAATCAATGCATCTGAGAAAAAAGCTATAATTACATTGCCCTGTTGTTTTGGAGGTATTTTACATTCAAATTCACAATAATCTTCTTCAGTGCAAAAGAAACTATGTAATGGCTTTCTAAATTTCATTTGCCAATCTGCCCCTACTAATACTATTAACAAATCTTAAATATAAGATCCATGCAGGAAGCATGCTAAATATACCAAAATACCTCACTTCGGAAGTGGCAAGTATAGAAAGTTTAGAGGATATAAAATGTATGAATGATCACCAGAAGAGCATAGCATGCAAATCGCATGCAAATATACTTTCAGAGGAGCATAGCACGCAATATCAGGTACAGGCATTGTAATAGTGGTTTATCAAAATCTGATTCCTGGAAAACTAATATTTTCCTGACAAGCTGGTTTCATTTCTCAACCTTCTGAAGTCTCTACAATAGCAAACAAGGACAAACTATTGAAAATTCCATACTAACATCAAATGGAAGCATGTCAAATATCAATTCTATAGCCATAGCAAGAAACATCACACTACACTTGCAATGGGGAAATTGCAGAACACGATCAACTGCTTATTACTGAGTGTTTCTTTATCCTGAATGGCTTATTGACACTAGAGCATGGGAAGACATGAAAAAATTCTTAGTGAGCTTCACAAAGTGAATCACATGGAAATTTTAACACGAGAAGAAATGTCGGATAAACACACAATGAGATAGCATTAACAAGAATAAAGACTTGCTCAAAAGAAGAGCACTAATACATACACGTACAGTTGTACAAGGTTTTGATCTCAGCTTCCCTAAGTTTACCTTTACTTCTCCAACATTCAGGTCATCTGGATCACAGCACCTCCTGACCATCTTCTCATGCCCCCTCCTATACATCTTACTAGTATTTCGATTGACACACCTAGCATTACTTCCTTCTCTGATCATTTTATAGCTATGCCGGCTAAAATCCATACCATTAACCACCACCCCACCAGTGGCAGATCTATGTTTAGCATGAATTATTTCATGTGTTGAAGTTACTCCATAGAAACATGGTTTCCTTTCGACATAAAGATTGCCAACATGATGCCTTAAAATAGATTCATCCTCTTTCCACTTAACTACTCTAGATCTCCTGCTATATTTTCTCCTCTCCAAATGAACCTGATCGTCAGGATAAATGATACCATCTTCAGCATCAATCTTATCATTAAAACTACCATCCCAACCACGATCCTGGCCCTCCCTGATGCATATTCGTCTCCTTGGTCTTCTATATCTTTCAGTTAATCTGGAGTTGAACATAACATTTCTTGACGACAACATCTCATGCCACCTTCCATCATTGGAATCATAAGTTTCCCTCTGATACTTGGAGAAAAAATGTTGATGAAGTGGATTGCAATAATCTTCTTCAGTTTCCATGTTCCATGAACTATTCAAATCCATACAGGGATCACAACCATATTTAACCCTTCTACTGGAAGAATTCCCTTCTCTCCCAATAAAGTTGCGCCTTTCACATTTTTCATTCAACGAAAACCTTTTCTGGTTGGCCAGTGGAACAGATCTTCCACAATTTTCTTGCATTAAGTCATCTTCATTTTCATGACCAAGCAAGCGCATACTGTGAGTGCTCTTCTGAAATCGGATGTTTCCACTCTTCCTTTTCCATAGAATTTCTCTCTCTTTGTGATTGTTGTACTTGGAAGCCAAATGTCTTGATCTCCAATAAGTGGGAGGAATCACGTCCTCCGGAAAGAGTCCTCTTCCAGAACTATACAAATCTTTGCACGTATCTTGATCATCGAATCTACAGCTTTGTTCATGGAAAGATTCCTTCTCATTCCAACCCCTTCTGTTCTGTGGAATCATCTCATCTTTAAAGCTGAAATTATATTTTCTATGACAGTGTTTTTTGTAAACAGCCTGAGCATGGTCATCCCTGCACCTTTTACCATTGTAACCACAAGAAGGGTCTTTCTGCCGACTATAAGAGAAATCTTCTCCATTTCGATAATCAAAATCATGCAGATTTTCAATCTGTCTGCTACAATCAAGGGATGAGCGATCCCTAAATGTGGGAGAGGTATAGCTATCATTATTAGGAAGGATCCTCCATTCCGGAACTCTACGGAGTCTCCGATTGTGATCCTTCCTTTCCTCCCAAACAGGTCTTTTATGACTTGAACAATTTTGGATACCTGATGTTCTTATAACACCATTTCTTTTAGGGTTCTTATGGTTAGATGTAACAGATTCCTGTAACTTGGTGCCCAAAGATGGCCTTCTTAAGGGACCAGGAGAATCTTTGACAGTATGACAGATATTGTCTCTGGATGCTTCAGAATCACTGTCAGAGTAGGATAGACTAGGGCTAAAATAACTGTAATCACTCAGTGATAGTTCTGGCTCACTCAGTAATTGATCTGACTTGCACTCCTTCCTGTCATTATTAGGAAGGATCCTCCATTCCGGAACTCTACGGAGTCTCCGATTGTGATCCTTCCTTTCCTCCCAAACAGGTCTTTTATGACTTGAACAATTTTGGATACCTGATGTTCTTATAACACCATTTCTTTTAGGGTTCTTATGGTTAGATGTAACAGATTCCTGTAACTTGGTGCCCAAAGATGGCCTTCTTAAGGGACCAGGAGAATCTTTGACAGTATGACAGATATTGTCTCTGGATGCTTCAGAATCACTGTCAGAGTAGGATAGACTAGGGCTAAAATAACTGTAATCACTCAGTGATAGTTCTGGCTCACTCAGTAATTGATCTGACTTGCACTCCTTCCTGTCAATTTCTTCCTCTTCCTCATCTACAGTTTCCATTTTTTCAGCAATGCCTTCTGAAGAATGGGCATTTTCCTTTTGATGGTGATACCCATCCGCATTAGAAATCTGGTTGGCTTCATTATTATCAGTATTCGGAGACATTTTATTGGACACTGACATTGACTGGAAACACCTAATGATAACAAATTAAAATCATTAACATCATCAGTGGCTCAACAAAAGCACTGGAATATAAAGAAAGCCAAACTTCTAATGTAATAGCCCGTCAATATAAAATGTCGCCTGAATGAACATGAAAATTAAACATCTTAGCCACAGCAACATCATCTTCCATCAACCAAGTCTCTGCTTCATTATATTACATTAAGCATAAAAGCCATGCTTATGAGACTTTTAGCCTCTGCTTAAAAAATATGAGATTCATTAGATGCAATATTACTAAACTGAGTATTTCTATTGAACTCCAGAAGCATAATAACGAACATGAAAATTAAACATCTTAGACCAAGCACCATCATCTTCTATCTAGTCTCTGCTTCATTATATTACATTAAGCATAAAAGAAATGCTTATGAGACTTTTAGCCTCTGTTTAAAAAATATGAGATTCATTAGATGCAATATTAATAAACTGAGTATTTCTATTGAACTCCAGAAGCATAATAAAACTCTAACTCGCATCCAAGACTTGTACCATGTTAGATTTTGATCGCCATAAAGCCACCATATTCAACTAGGAAAACAAATCCAAGCCAAACCAATTGAATAGGAAATATGAAGATAATTCTAGATATTTAAATGGTTAAAACTTTTTCAGAGAGGGAGACCTGGGATTTCCTTCCAGAGACTCTGCAGAGGGTTCATCTCTACTGGCACTACCAGAAGAGCAGGCATCTCTTTTATCATCAAGATTTAAATAACTTCTTTTTGATGCTCTGGGTTCAATGCTATCCATATGGCTTGATTGCTCCATGCTGGACTGAGAGGAATTGTCATTGGAGTCCTGCACATTGATCTGTTCCAAATCACACAAAGAATTAATCATTATATAGAGTAAAAAAATGTTGTAAAAGAAGTCTCACATATTTAAAGTAAAATCCAACCTTTATAACAACATCAGAATCCCAAACACGTGGACGCCTTAGATCCATGGTTGGTTGACGTTCACCAGTGCTGTCTTCAACCTGAATTGGTCTGCCTTTTCGCTGAAGCAATCAAAACAATTCATTAAAAAACAGCATACAAGAAAGCATACTAGACATTCATAGAAAAAATAAATGTAGTCAATGTGGTAATATCAAAATAAGGAACCCTTAATTTAGGGGGTACCAATCCCAGCTGCTTCCCCCCTCTATCAGCATATTCTGATGAAGAATCAACTTGACTAATATGGTCAGCTATAGCTATACTATTCTGCTCAGGTCCGAATCCATAAGCCTGATTTCAAGCAAATAGAATAAATTTGGAATTCGAGCATTCAACTATGATTTCACAATGGACATGAAAAGACCCCTAAAAAATAAAAATAACTCACCTGGGTAGATTTTGAAGAATGAAGAATTGACATTGCACCATGCATGTAAGACTGTTGCCCATATTGCTCCTACAATGCATCTCACAGAGTTTCAGTGATTAGTGGCCAATTGCCAGTTAACAAAAATGTGGTAATGGCAATAATACCTATCATAAATTAGTCGGGCATATCTCTGTTCTTTCTTTTTTTTCCTTTGCAAATGAGGTGTTAGAACTGTTTGATCATATGACTATAAGGTCAATTAACTGACCAAAATGAGTATAATGTTTCAAAAATTTACCAATGACATGCAGTACTGTTTCCAGCTATCCTCATTGAAACCAAAATTGAAGAAATTGGATATATGAACTCCAGGATACCTCCACTGCTTTTCTTCAAATGCATCAATATTTACATCTAGTATACTCCTGTTGAATACAAGGAAGCAAGATTTTACTTAATATTACTGGAGAATTAGAACTCTTGCATCCAATACAAGAGTACAAAAATTCCCTTAATCATTCATCACTGCAGCAATAGCAGCCTCGTAAATGTGAAATAACATTTACCCTTATTTAGAACATTAAATCATTTTGTATGTGCATTGCTGTTTGCTATTTATAACAACCATAAATAAATTGTATTTGCACAGAACTGGAGTAATGGGGGTATTTACTAACCTATACCATGGAAGTGAGTAACCATATCCACCATGAGATAGTACTGAATTGGTTGTAGCATGAAAATTAGCAACCCGGCCTGAATTTACCTTGTGTTGCTTGCACCTGTTATCTTCCCAATTACCTCTAGCAGAGCTAGAAGAACAAGATGCCACCCCAGCAGATTCATTGCCTTTTTTATTGCTCGGAAATGATGATCCATAAGGTCTTACATTCTAAACAATAGCAGGAGAACAAGAAACTAACTAGGTTATTTTCACATCAAGCTTCCACCTCTAGGAATACTATTGTTATAAAAAATAAAAACGCGGAACAAAAATATCATATTAACATGTCATTCTGCAATCAAACAAACCGAAAATCAAAACTGCTGATTTTGAACTTTTTTAACATTCTTGGTCTTGTACAATACCCGGACAATTCTCAAAAAGACACCATCTACATAACCATCAGTCATGTCATTGCACTTAATAAATCAGAACCAAAGATCTAAAGCTACAAATTAAAAATACAATCACCAAGATGAACTTCAAAACAAACTAATTAAACAAAACCCAAAACAAACTCATACTAAACTCCAGCTAAGAAAATTACAATATTTACGTAAAATTCAATATCTAATGTTAGAAACAGCAAATTCCACTTCATATCCATAAAAATTCTAAAATCAAGTACTTCGACTAAAGTCCAAAAGGTACACTCGTAGTCTCCTGCAAAAAAATAGAGACAAAAATCTGAACTGAAAAACACATAACACCATTTCCATGAAAACTCAGTACCTTATAATGCAAATGCGGCAAGTGATGAACACCCTTTACTCCATTCCCACTAGCACCACATTCTACTCCATTTTTAGCAACAACAAAACCACCACCCTCCTCCCCCTCTTCCTCCTCGAAACCGCCACCGCCATTACCATTACCGTTCCTTTCTCTGCCAACTTCAAACCCTTTACAATCCTCATCATTCAAAACAATATTCAGATCATCTTCACTATCACTCCCATCACCAACCTCCTCCAAAACCCCTAACTTCTCCTCGTTTAATTCCTTGGTCTCCGACACCAGGTTCTCTTCTTTTTTGCTTTGATTAACCTTTTTATGATCGCTGCCTCCATTTCCTTGATGTGATTCTGATTCTGTACATAAATTACTGGAGTTTGGTAATGAATCGATGACTGAACTCGCTTGAATCACAACATCTAAGTATAAATCACCGAAATCATCACCGGTTAAATCATCCATTTGGAAACCCTAAAGGTTATTAGATTTATGGGGTTTTTTTGTTAAATGGAGACACCATTTTGTTGATGGTTTCGAAATGAGTGAAGAAGAGAAGTGGAGATGGTGTTTTATGAGAGGGCTAAAACCCTCACATGGAATAATCCATAAACCCTACCCATACTATTCAGAATTGGATATCGCAACTCGGTCCTTGTATTGTTAGAAAATAACAAGTTAGTCCCTCAAGGTTTGTACATTTTTAATCACTTTCCATTTGCTCGTGAATCATCGTTAGAAAATATTAATTTTGTGTATTTATTTAATGTTTTGTTGTATTTTTAGTTTTTTTATCAGATCACTAAATTGGTGCTTTGGATCACTCTATTGACTGAATCAAAATATTTTTTAATGTAAAGAAAATTAATTGGGCACCACAGGCATGCTTTTCAAAAATAATTAAAATTTATAACTCGTGCTATAAACTAAATTAAATTTAATAAATTTATTTTATTTTATTATATAATGTAACAAAAATAGATAGTTGTGATAAATAATTTAAATAAAAAAAATAAAGATGAAAGGAGAAAAAATATTTATTTAAAAAAATAAAAAAGCAATTTAAATTAATCTGTCAAATAAACAACTTAATAATAAAAATAAATTATTTCTATAAAAAAATTAAAAAATATATAAAATTTAATTCTTAATCAATTTAAGGTTAATATATAAAATTAAAAAAAATCTCAATTGAAAAAAAAAACTTAAATTAATTTATGTTTACTTTTCAATATATTATTTGGGTTATAAAATTAGAATTAAAACAATAAATTTATTAAAATTATAAGATTTAATTCTCAACCAATACAATATAAAAAAATAAAATTAAAAAAATAATAATAAAAAGAGTAGAAAAAATTATTTAAGTAAACCCAAACAAATCCACGATATAGATCATAAAATTATAATAAACTCATGAAAAAAAACTGAAAAAAAAAGTTTAATAAATTAAATATTATAAAATAAAATTAAAAATTAAAAATATTTAAAATCAAACTTGATAGAAGAACTGATAATCCACTTTGCCACACTGGAAAGAGTCATCCGTGGAAAACAATGAGAGAAGAAAGGAAATAGCAAAAGCATCTCCAACGCAGCTGTGAAATGGATAGGCAAGAATAAGAAAGTTATATCTCGGCTTTTCTTTACTTGTTTTTATGCTACAAGAAAAAAGCCAAATAAAATGTTAAATAAAATATCTTTTTTTTTCATATATGCTATTTTTATATATATTTTTTAAAATAAAAATTAACAAAATGAGACTAACAAAAAAATAAATTAATTAAATATAGTTATGTCAAAAAATAATATTAAAATTATTAAAAAATAAAAAAATTATTTATTCTACTTTAATAAAATTGACTTTTAAAATATTTCTTGTTTCATTAGAGTATACATAATCATAATAATAAAATTATATTTATACTATTTTATTAATTTACCACTTTAAAATAGCATCTTTCATTAAGATGATCTACGAAAAGGAAATGAAAGAAGTATAGGTCGTCGGAGCGAAACCAAAGCTCTTCCATTGACACTCGTTGCTAGTTAAGGCGGAACTTTCGAGACGATTCCAACAATATCTGGAAAAGACAGCTCTTAAAGCTTCATATTTGCGGCACGTGGCGCCATATAATGTGGACTTCCTCACTTGTTTGCGTGAGTGCTCCATGTGATAAACACCTTTTTCCTCACTCACGGTGGACTTCCTCACTCATTGGGTTGTCAGGTTCCATTGCTGTTGAATCCAGCAGCGATGAAGGATTGCTGGACCTAAACGAGATCGAGAAGTTTCTCACTGATCCGAGAGCGGATGACGTGAAAGTTATAATAATAGTCATTTTAAAAAATAAAATTGTTAATATAGTTTTTTGAATAGTACAAATATATATTTTATATGCATTAAAAAAATCATTTTAACAATATATTTATAATTTAATATTATTATTTTTTATTTTTTTGAGAAAAATTATGTAGACGATAAAATAAATCCTTGAACAATCTATTTTAATACTTTTAGCTTTTATATATATATATATAGATGTATTGAAATCACTTTTCTTTAACTGAAAAAATATTTTGATTTTTTACTTGGCTATCTCTTTGAAACTGCAAAATCATTGGAAAAAAAAGCTGAAAAAAGAGTTTTTTCCTTTGGCTACTCTCCCATTAGGGATGCCCTTACATTGTATTACTGGGTAGAGCAGGAGGGTTTTTGTTCGTTGTTTTGGATATTGGTTGATAATGGTTTCTTTGGTGTTTGAGAACAACATGTGTTAAGATGTTTGTTGATTTTTCCAAGCATTGAGATTCCCGTTCATGTCTTGAGTTTTTTATTTGCATGGGCAGGCTAAGCAAAAGCAAAAGGGTGCTCGGCGAATGACCCTCCCCGGCATAGAAGGGCAAGAGGGAGGAAAGTGGATTCTCATTAACTCCGGTCTGTTTTCCTTTCTACAATGTTAGATACATATATTGTTACTGAAAAAGAAAAAGAAGAAGAAGATATGTTGGTATTTTACAATCAATGCAGCCCAAAGTTGAGCTGGTTAGAGTTTCCTTTCTCGCTGCTTATAGGGCAAAACTGGAATAGACTGTGGCAAATAATTTCTGCTTAGTCTTATGTGTTCTTATTGAGTTTCTACCTTACTCAATATGGGCATCAATTTCATGTTCATAGTAACCTTACGAGCAAGTTGAAATTGACTTAAATTCTGTTAGCATAATTGTGAAACATTGATACTTTGATGAACTCTTAAGGTGATAACGAGGCTTATTGATTCATAGAACGCTGGTACCTTCTCTGTCCTTAGGTAAGGTGATAGTTCATGCTCTTGACGAGGAGGCTCGAGCAGAATACGATTTGGAAGGTCTTTGGACCTCAGAAACATCTAAAGAGGAGCCAGTTCGGGTAAAAGGTAAATTCGAGGATTATGAAGTTTAAACCTTTTTGGTCTTTATCTGATTTTTTGCCTTCCCAACACGCACACCCACCCACCAATACATGACATTGTAAGCTGGGTTCTCTTCTTTATCTAGAAGATAGAGGACTGCATTAGCACGAATCGAGATTGTTAGTTCAATTATTTTTAGCTTTTCAGGAAAATTCAATATGCATTTAGCAAAAGAGAAATCCAAGTATAAAAAAGCAATTGAGCTCCAATCTTATTGCAAGATGGTTTAAAATCTTATCCCGGTTTCTAGAGAGTGAATAATCTTGCTATAACTGCATCTCTGTTTTTAATCATCTCCACTTTTTATCCATTCCGCGTCTTCAAAATCTGACAGTGGCTTTCTGAGTATTTTACCTGTGGGCTTGAAGGGGAGAGACAGAGTTAAGAGTTTTCTAACCAATTTAATGAGCACTCTGCACTAAATATTCTCTGTGGTTAAGTTGCTGATTAATGTATTGGTCTTGTGGAGTTCTATAAACTTGCATATACGTGTATATATAAGTTTCTGCATGTATGTAATGTTTTTTCTGCCTAGGTTTTGGACGGGAGACGTCCATGACTTTCTGGTCTGTGGGGTAATCTATTGATTACTATCTTCTTAGTTGTACAGCAAATTGTTAGAATTCAATCTCAATCCTTATTTGGAATGGCTTCTTACCATGACAGGGTTTCCAAACTTTTTTTAAAAATTAAATTATGGTCGTTTATGAATAATTTTCCGCAGTTTTTCTGGAGCTGCTCGTGCGTATTAATCTAGACTTTTTTTGAATTGTCTATGTTGTTTCATCTTTTCTCGGAATCTCTGTTCCATCCTTTTCCGTGCACGGATCGTAGAAAAAGAACGAGGAATTAGCTCATAAATCACAAACCAGTAGTAATAACATATGATATAGTGTTTCTTTGGCTTATATTTCTACTGAAACAGATTTATAGCAAGTTAAAGCAGCTCTTACTAGTGATATCCTTTAGGCATGAAAGGATTTTGGTGAAATCAAGCACATACATGGAATTTGAAGCCAGTCAGTGAAAATAGAATGCCTTGTTTCCCCCTACTTGCAACTGTTCACTACTTGCAAGTACCGTTATCCCCGTCGTCGTCGTCTTCTTCTTTTGTAAATAAAACGGGAAAGGCAGATAGGGTTTCCCAAACTCATTGCAAGGCACATCATGCCCAAGCACTGACACACATCTAGAGGAACCTTTCTGCCAACTACTGTGTATTGTACTCAAACTGGTTTGTATGAACCAGCCTTCTTCTTCTGAGTGAAGTAAAACACAGTTGCTGCAATAACAGAACCACCAAAAATCAATGCACCTGCAAGACCAAAGAACACTGTACGTTCGTCACCAGAGTAAAGGCTTATCAAAAGCTTTTGTTCTTATCCCAGTTTGAGATACTGACCTACGGCAACATATATGTAATTAGGTTCTGGTCTGACTGTAGTTAGTGCACCTGCGAATTCACACAATACTAAATTCTCAGATTCATAAGTTCAAGTAGTAGGGGCTAGTAAATTATATATGTGCTTGCTATATAAACATATGCTATAAAATTATGTGAAGGAAAGTACCCTGGTCATAACAGTTCGTTGAATGCCTCCCGTTGGTACAAATGCAAAAGAAATTCTCGTGTAGACCATTGTTATAACCACATAATCCACCACTAGCCTCACAAGATTGACATGCTCCATCTAGTTGCTTCCAAGTCAACTTGAAACCACCTTGCAATGCCCGACCAAAACCCTGAACCAAGTCTCCATGAACTGCCTCGTCACTCACCAGGGCACTCACAACTGACTCGCAATATCTATGCCAATCAAATTCTGGTGTTGCTCCCTCCAAGAACACATATGACTGCTTAATACCATACTGTAAACATGCTATATATGGAAGTGAAGGTGGATACAGTGTGCAATTATAAAAGAAATGCAGCATTTTATTGCCTAGCGTAGAATTGAACAGTGAAGGAGTGCTATTTACTGTGATAGTATCATGGGGTACTTTTCGACAATCTGCTCGTCTTATTTTGGTATGGTGAAGGGTGAGAGATTTACTGGAGTGGTTGATGTTTGTAATAGGATAAAGATCATTAGAGAGATAGATCATTGGATTTTGGTCACTGCAAGAGATATTGAAGCCTGGGTATCCACAGTGCTCAAACTGTTGACTTTGGTGCCAAAAGGGGTAGCTAATTGTGATGCCATTACCACCGCAGTCAAAGGAAGGGCATGCTGTGATTGGTGATTGATCACTAGAGGCACCATTGATGGAGGTGTAGAGGAAGACAAGGAAGAGAATAGGAGGAAGACGAGCTAGAGAGGCCATGTTTTAGAATGGAAATGCTTGTTGATGAAATGAGACTGGCAATTAGAGGCCGACGGCATACTATAATTGATTTGGGTCGATCATTGAGTTTTAACTAGTTTATTGCTGTTGTTTTCTGGTCAGGGTTGTTAAAATATGATAAAGGGAGGTCAACGAAGTAAGTAGAATGCTAAAATTTAATAAAGGGAAGTCAACGAAGTAAGTAGAAATGATACAGAAATTTTTGGAATAAGTCATTAATTTATAGTTTTTTTATGGATGATTCTCATTCATGAAAAATAAATCATGCAACATGGTACATTGTTATATGCTAAATGACTATTATCCTCAAGAGCACCATCACGATGATGAAGACCCGATAATGTTTGGTCCGCAGGCTCTGTAGCGTTCGGACTGAAGTTTTAAGAGGTAAACTGTCCATCTTGGACTCTTAGGCATGCCCCTTAGCTTGGTGGCTCTGTCCGGGGGGGGAAATGAAAATTTTAAGGATGTTTAAAAATATGGTTATAGTAATTTTTTAAAGTGTTTTTTATTTAAAAAAATTTTAAAATAATATTTCTTTATTTTTTAAACATTATTTTTGATATCAATACATCAAAATAATTTAAAAAAATAAAAAAAATTAACTTGAAATAAAAAAATTCAATTTTTTAAATATTTTTAAAAAGTGAAAAAAACATACAAAAGCCAGCTACCATCCAACTCAAGCCCATAGGCACTCAAAAATTGATAAACCTCCATGTATGGTGGCCCACAATAAGAATTATTAATTCACAGTCCACAAAAGCCCGTTTAGGGCCAATTGCGCACATCCTGTGGCTTATGAGACCAGCCATGTAATTCAATTCTTGGCTTTTTATTCCTTTCCGTTTCAGGAAAAAGAAAAGAAACGAAAAAGATCTCAATAACTCCATGAGGATATTGTTAAGTATACATAAGCACTTCGTTGAAATTCAGAGGGAGGATTGACGTCAAGCCATCGACATGATACTGGGAAAAAAGCTCAGGTTCAACATAGAGAGGTCGCAATTCGCATTTATATAAAGCCTGACCAAAACTAGCCAGGCCTGTACTAGCAGCTACTTATAAGCCTATAACATATATATCCACGTGACCCTGATAGGTAAACATGCATCTGCGCCTGACTGTTCTGTGCCTGTGCATTCAGTCTAACGACTTATCCATAAAAAAGAAAATTCTCGTTAATTTTGGCTTGAAAAGAAACAGACCACAGATGCTTTTTTAAGTCTGCGAACTGGTTAACTATGTATTTTCATCTTTCATCTTCCAAGTAATTCAGCTGCTAGAAGTGTCTGCTATTTGTAAATCCCACCCTAAAACTCACGACATGAAAGCATTGTCTGCTATTTGATAAGTTATAGGTTGCCCTATTTTGACAGAGCAATAAAATCAGTGCTTCCATTTTGGCGTCCAAGTTCAGGCCAGTTAAAGCAACTAAACACAAGGTGATTCCACAATGTCTTTGGTTTTCAACTGAAAGCATTGTCTTTTGATGGACATGCGATACATCAACCGAATGTTTCGTTCAAACATTGTTAGCCAAGACCTGATCCAGTCATGTCTCCACCGGAATTATAAGACATCCGATCATAATTCAAATGGGTTGACCTGATCTTGTAATATCGTGTGAACAACGATTTAATTTTATATCAACATTCTCATCATTTTGGGATCATGCCTGGCATCCTATAGACTACTTGTACTTGAAAAAGGCAATGCCTAAGGTGTCTTTGAAGAACGATGATAATTACCAATAAATATACTAGAGTCCCACAATATATTATGTGTAGATTCCAACATATGTGATTTTTAGTCCGTCAGAAACCGTCATCTTTACAGTGGGAGCATATCATTTGAGCTCCTACCCTTTTCCTAAAATGTATTTTTTGCTCATTAATCACAAATTAGGTATGCAGGTAATTGGAAAATCAAAGTTAAGAGTGAGACACGCCAGACCTACAAAAAAATAACATGAAATATTGTAACTTTTATATATATGTATATGTGTATATATATATATATGTATACATGTATATATATATATGTATATATGTATATACAGAAAGACCTAATTCATGTAAACCAAACAAATCATGCTATAGAAATTCAAGGAAGAATTCGATCATAATACATGACTTAGCCTCGTTCCATGTAAACTAAACGAGTTTGATATAGTTTTACGTGAAAGTGAAAGTGAAAGTGAATGGAGTGAAGAATAAGTTGATTTGTGAGAAAGCACATCAAAAATATAAATTAACATGTCATGATATACTAGTAGAAGTTGGTGACAATATCAAAAAATGGTAAAAACAGATATATAAGCATCTCTCAAAGTAGAGATGCCACTTTTGGGATCCCACAGTACATGGTGCGGATAGTCAACGCCTATGTTTTTAGTTGTGCTCCTTCAACTATTCACCTCCATTGTGGCTGGTTTGCCACTGCAAGAGTGGTAAATCCAAGAACCGTCAAAAGGCTCTCTTATGATGATTGCTTGGTCAATGGAGGGAAAGCTTTGAAGACTAGTCAGGTTATCAGATTCACATACTCAAATTCCTTCATGGACGCACTCCAATTTAAGCCTGCCAAGTTCTGTTGATAAGCCTAGAAACAAGGTCTTATCATGGAGAGATAAGAGAAAAGATTTCACCATGTACAATTAAAAAAGAAAAAAAAGATTTCAATCCCTAACATCCATGAAAATGAAATATTAACAGTCTCAGCTTTTAGCCTTCTCAATGTTGTCTGGATCCTTTAATGCACAGATCACTGAAGCATGAGTTCCCCCTCTTGAAATTTTAAACCAGCCTTTGGTTCCTTGAACTAAACGTTTTATGATCCCCAGAGACGTTAATATTTCATCATTCTGAAACTAAACGTTTTCGAGTGTAAAAGCTAATGCCTCATTAGCCGCATGATGCACAGTTGTGTATGAAAAAATGGTGCTTTCTTGGCAGAAGCGTGTGCTCTTATTGCAGTCTTCTTCTTTATTGCTTTAATTCAACACCAACTTGTGAAGGCGAGAGTTGACAAAGGAGGTTGCACAGTAGCATCAAGGCTCGTTGCTCGATGCACAGTTGTGTATGAAAAAATGGTGCTTTCTTGGCAGAAGCGTGTGCTCTTATTGCAGTCTTCTTCTCTATTGCTTTAATTCAAAACCAACTTGTGAAGGCGAGAGTTAGAGAGTTGACAAAGGAGGTTGCACGGTAGCATCAAGGCTCGTTGCTCGAAAGGAAAAAATTGACAATATGTGCGCGCGCGCGCGCGCCCCAGCAGCAGCAACCAACCAACAAAGGGAACCCTTGTTGGAAAAGTGTGTTGGGATATCGATGTCGTTTTTGTAGACTTGTTACAAACAAATGGGGGTTTGGAATTGATCTCTGTGGCATAAAATTGCGACACAAATGTTACAATTTTCCATGTTTTTGTTTTTCTTGAGTGGTAGCTTCTGATTTCTATGCTAGCTTTGTAAATTCTGACATGTTGTTTGTTGTGGACTGAAAATGTTGATATTGATTTATGCTCCAATTTTTCTCTGCGAAACTAATTGCGGAGAAATGAATATTAAATTTCCGGCAAGTTGTGATGTTAACAGTTTAACACACCACTCCAGACTTGATCAGACTAGGTGTTCAAGAATACATTTCATATTGTCCTATACTATATCTATCATACTCGTACATTCCTCCTACTCCTACAAAATCAAGAAGCTCAACAGGGCATAAATGGCAAAAAAGAACATTAAGGAAAAAAGAAAAATAATCTTTCCTCATCTTCCTTTGGGATTTACTATTTATGAAAAAAATTCGCTAGTGTATGGCTCATCATTTCCCTCACGGACTCCAGTCTCCTCAACTCCAGCCATCTCTCTATGAATTGAATAGGTGTCTTTTGTTTCACTGTCTGTGACCAATTTAGCTCCTGCAGGATTGTCTTGCATTTGTAGAGAAAATTCAAGATTCCACAGCACATCACCCATCGAAGGGCGATTGCATCCATGATCAGCCAAACACTTGACTGCTGTCTCGGCGAATTTGTTGTAGCACTCAGGGTCTATGTCTTCCTTCATATGTGGATCAATAATATCCCAAAGAGTTCCCTTCCTTTGGCAATGTAGAGCCCAATCTGCTAGACTAACTTGTTCTTTAGGCAAGCTAGGATTAAGGGCCGGCCTGGCACATAATACTTCAAAAAGGACTACCCCAAAAGAGTAAACATCAGATTTTTCTGTCAATTGTTGCCGACGGAAGTACTCAGGATCCAAGTATCCAAAGCTACCTTTTATTACTGTACTAACATGTGTTTGTTTAAGATCAGGTCCAGTTTTCGACAGGCCAAAATCGGAAACTTTTGCGACCCACTTCTCATCCAAGAGAATATTTGTAGTTTTTACATCCCTGTGAATGATTGTGTGCCTTGCACCGGTGTGGAGATAGTGAAGCCCTTTTGCAGCACCAATACATATCTCCAATCTTTTCTTCCAGGACAAGGCTGGATTGTTGCTCTTGTAGAGATGCTCCCTAAGAGTACCATTTGCCATATAATCATAAAGTAGAACCATTTCCCCTTCCTCCCTCTTCACAGAACCCAATTAAAGAGACTAAATGCTTGTGTCTCAGCTTAGAAAGCATCTCAATCTCGGTCTGAAACTCGTGAACTCCTTGTTCTGAAGAAGGATTTGATCTTTTGATTGCAACTGCTATCCCTTGGTCAATAATGCCTTTGTAAACCTTCCCAAATCCTCCAACTCCTATGACTTGAGATTCCTTGAAGTTCTTGGTAGCATGTTTAATCCCTGGCAACGAAAAATGGTGACATAGGCCTTGTGCAAGGGTTGAAAGATGGCTATTGCAACTGCTTTTACCAGATATTGTTGATCTGCTAGCTGATGTGTGGGAATCTCCATTGAGTGGCAACCAGTTAGCACTACTTCCAGACTGATTTCCATAATCAGTACTCCTCTTTCTGTAGACAAAAATGGAGATAGTGGCTGCTAGTGCTACTCCAGCATTCCCACCAAGAATGCCACCAACCACTGGGACAAAACTGGATATTGATGGTGAAAAACCCTTTTTTGCTTCGGCCTGAAGCATCATCGGTGATGGCACTGGATTTGGGCCAGCCAAATTCCCTCTAGAGTCATTAAGCTTAAAAATCTCCAATCCATTAAGAATCGCATCATAGTATTCTGGCTTAATGGACACACTAGGATGCAATGCCACCTATAATTCATCATCACCACTCCGATCACTAACATAAAAGGCACAATCCTTGTAGATTGGCACTCCTTGAGATCCTGCCCAGCCTATGACGTCACCACCTTCTTGTGCTGTTTGGTTATTGACATAGATATCGAACACTCTCTGGTTGACCTTTGTTTCCTGATATTCACAGGAATGGAACCTAAAAGCGTACGTAAAATTTGCATCGACCTGAAATACCCATGTCAGATTATAATTCTGATTCACTTTCGAATCTGGCCCCATTGTTCTTGCTGTGCTGTAAACATCTGAAGGTGCAATAGAATTTGGTAGATTATCAGTAGGGTATAGAAGGCTGATGTTAGCTTGAGAAGTGACGCCTCCGGCTGCACCAAATAAGTATGGTGTATCAACATGCCATATTCTTGTAAGGCCTGAGTCCTTGTTTGCGGGAATGAACTGTCCACCAACGTTTAACCTAAACATTGTTTGCAAAGTAGAGCTTCCAACATCAACAGTTTGGTCACTGAAACCAACCAGTGCCGCGGGCTGGTAAATAACTGGCATCGGAATCACTTCAATGCCATTAACAAAAGCATATGAATCATTATATTTCGAAGAGGGTGTGAAGGTAAGATTGAGAGTGCCAGAATCAATTGGTATTAGAGAGAATTCCCTGATAATATAGGCAAGCGTAAGGGCCTGTGCCGTAATGGAGGCACTGAAATTGTTAAGGAGGGTGAAACTATTTGCAGTAACAGAGAAATAAGAATTGTTAGGATCAAGAGAGCTATAGGTAGAAGGATAAAATGGAGCCTGACCCAAAGGCGACTCTTTGTAGGAACAGAAAACTTGTATGTAGATTCAGATGTAAATATCCTTGCAGTCATGTAAGGAATCGTGGATGGCAATGAAGGGTCTTGGTTTTCAGCTGTTGATGTTATTGAGTTACCTGACGAATTGATGTGTTTTGCATCAGGTTGCCAATCCCTGCCATCACTATCCGTGCCAGCACCGGAAGCACCACAAGCGAGGATATAAGAATCAGAATCTGATTCTGGTTTAGAGTATTTGCTTGTAACAGAAATTGTGCAGATAGACAAGAAAATCAGAGAAAACAAGATTTGGCGATTGCATTTCATGGCTAAGAAGAAATATATAGCAAAAACAGGGGAGCTAGGAAAATGAAGGAAAATATTCTCTATAGCAAAAACAGGGGAGCTAGGAAAATATTCGCTAGTAGGCAAGAATGAATGGAGATGTGGGCATTTTGGGGTTCAAAACTGATTACTCCATTGATATAAAGTGCGTTTTGTTTCGATTACAGGTTGATTTTTGAAGGTTCACCTGGAATATGCAGGGCAAGAAGCAGAGAGAACAGAGGATTTTCTTCTTTCTTTTTTCTTTCGAAAATGGACGTTACGATAGGAGTGGCAGTTAGAGACTCATGGAGAGAGAGAGAACTATAAACTGCCTTACTGCATTGATTGCCCTTAAAACATGGGTGTTTCTTTAGTTTTGATAGTTTCCCTTCACTTTATATATAACAATTAACAAGACCATGTGCAATCATTTCATTCTTGGTGTTTTCTATAATAACAGTAATGAACTCCTACGCTCCATTCTCCGACAATCTCCTGCATTCAATGAAAGAACCTGATTGTTATGTTTTTTTTGTGAAATGCTATTCATAAAATTTGTAACTCTGTGAAATGCGTCCACAGGCATGCAATTCAGTTGTTTATTTTAGTGCTTTCATTCTTTATGTTTATAAAAATAATTTTATTTACTTCTTTATTAATGTTTGAATATACATTCATGCCATTTATAGTCGCTCGGTATTTTTTAAAAAAATATTTTTAAATATAAAAACAGATTCGTAATTATTTCAATTAATAGTACTAACATCATTTAGATTCATATTAATCGAGTTTAAAAAAATATATGGCTATCCAACAACAATAATCTTATTTCATAAAAAAAAAAACAATAAAAATTAATGGGCAAGAAAATTACAAGCTTTCAATGAAATCCATCAATGAATTTTCACATGAATTTGTATTGAAATTACATTACTCTTGTATCTCACTGGGATTTTTAGTTTATAGATGTTCAAAGTGAAAATATTTATTAAATTTAAAAATATTACCAATCTAAATATTTTTAATAATTTTTTTAATATATGGAACTCAATCTTGTAATAAAGGGATAACTATTTTTGAATCCATGCAGTCTTGAGTTTAGCTTTTAAAAATTTTCATTTTTTTAGTTTTAATTTTTTAAAAAAAATTTAGGTTTTCTTAATATGATAATATTAAAAATAAATTTTAAAGAAATAAAAAATATTTTAATATATTTATAATAAAATACTGAAAAAAAGCTATGCAAGCCCAACATAATAAACCGAAAATAACTGTGGTAGATTTTCCGAGACGAACAGGCCTGCCAACCAGTTTCTCTAGGCAACGAGAGAAGCCCAAAGCCGAAAGACCAGACATACAATAGAAATATCTTTCGCTAACCGCGAAACCCCGTTAGGAAAAAAAAAAGAAAAAGATTGGGCATCTAACGGATAATAACCTATCAACCGCTCTGTGCCTTTTGTCATGGCTTTGTGCTTCTCCATTAATGCCACAACATTACCTCAACATCATCATGGTTGCTTCTGCTACTATTTCTATTTATTTTGCTTTATAATTAATTTGTATAATATAATAATACTCCTAGAGTGTCTTCATTTTTCTGGTTTCAGGGAAAGTGAATTATAGGAGCAACAAAAAATGTCTTGAAAGTGTTAGAAACCTTGTAAAAACAACCGGGGTTGCTTCAGTTGTATCTGCTCCTCAAGAATCACTGCAAAAGGGCAACTGGGTCAAGCTTATCTGCGGTGCTAGCTTTGAGGTATGTGAAAACCCTTAAACCCTATACTCTCATATATTCAAGACACATTTCTAATTGTCAAATTAATGATTTGTTTTCTTATTTTACCTTTATTTTAGGATGTTGTCGATGTCAGAAATCTTTCTCTAGTTTACACTCTAGCTGGAGGTAAAAAGAAAACTCTCGAATCGGTTGCTGTCCGTTTAAGGATTGGTTAGCAAACTTAAGTTCGTGAATGTTAATGTCTACGCCGGTTCTTGATTATATGTGCATGAACGATTCCGCAGTTGACTGCATTGATTGCGCTGCCGATGCATCTATTGTGAATGCTGTAAACGAAGGAATTGAAGCAGCAAGGGAGATTGTTTACCTTCGAAAGCCTTGGGTAATGATTAGTGTTAATGATGATGAAGATCTTCACTTTCGTAAAGCTGGTACGTGTTCCCTTATCTAATTTAGATTAATTTCATGACTTAGAAATTGCAATTAATCGAAAGGATCCTATATGTAACTGATAAGCTGTTGGCATGTTTAGAAATTCCGTACAACGTCATGGGAACATGCAACTGTCGGATGGGATTGAGATTTGTTTTTTGGTCTTATTTAAAATCCATACACTATATTTGTTGATATCATTATGAAGCATCAATGAATGAGTCTCGAGATATTTCACAAACTTTCCTGATGTTCCAAGTCCAAGATGATAGACAGCAGCTTTTCAGTGTGAATGTGTGGCCATTTCTTTTTGACCATGATATTAAAATTCTGTTCGAATGTGAAATTGGCCTTAGATAAAGTGCAATCTTTTTTTTTTTAATCAAAATGTAAGAGATAAAGTGCAATCTTGCCAATCCAAGAGATGGGTAATTAATGACCATGCAAGGGAGCATGGGCTTTGTGCCATCATCTGATTGTGATATGAATTCAGTGTTATTCTTAACAGAGTTTGATCCAGAGGAGTGTCCATTGGACTGTCCAAGGCCCTGTGAAACCATTTGTCCTGCAAGTGCAATATCATTACAGCAACATCAATCAACAACAGAACTTTCCCATGGTACCGAAATGCTCAATGTATTAAAGGTCTTCGAGTGATATATTTTCCAAAGTTTATGAATAGTCACCCCATATTATCACTGCAGTTGGTATATTTGTTTGAAATTGACATTGATATGCAGGGCGGAGTGATAACTGAACGCTGTTATGGCTGTGGTCGTTGCTTTCCGGTTTGCCCATATGATAAAATAAGTGAGTAGTTTTTGTCTGTTGATATGCCACTCTTTTCCAATACTTTGGCCCTCCATTTTTTCAACCCCGTGATAGAGTTCTTCAAAAACTTTTTCCTCAGAAAATCACAAGCTTCTAGTAGTTTCCCTGTCTCATAGCTTGCAGTATGTTCAGTTTAAACTAACATGTGCAAATTGATCTAGGAATGGCTATGTACACAAGGGATGCTGCCGCTACTGCTGAACTTCTTAAAAGGAATGATGTAGATGCCATAGAGATACATACAGGTGGAAGGTACAATTCCAAGACTGATAAACAATATATAAAACAAATCTAAAAGGCTATCCAGAAATCCTTTATATCAAAGCATCTGCTTTCTCCTTCGCTTTTGTATCTTGGTTTTCACATGGCCAATTATACTATTTAAGATTTCGCTTTTGTATCTTGGTTTTCACATGGGCTGTACTGTACAATTATATTATTTTAGGGGGAATATGAATTCACCCTTCGACCCTGTGGAGCAGGATGATTATTTTGCCCTGATGTTCATTCCTCTTTATCTAAGCAGTGACTTTCACATCGTCATCCCTGTCAATTTTTCTTCGTTGTAGGCAGACTGCCTCCTTTGGGGGACTCTGGAATGATTTGGGAAATTCAACTGGATACCTGAAACTAGTAGCAGTGAGTGTACAGCTTATCATTGATGATTGATCTAAATATTTCTGGGCCTATTGTGGATAAAACATCTATCATATGTAACACGAGCTAGCTGGATGTCATACTGAGTTCGGGGTGATTGCATATTAATATTTACTCCCTGCAGGTTAGCTTACCATATGCTGGAGATGCAACTATATCTTCAATGAACACTATCTACACAATGATGGAACCTCATCTTCCTTGCCTCAATTTATGGCAGGTGTGTCCTATGTATTTCCATCTATTAAATATGTTTCAATATTATTATCATAAACCATAAAGAGCCTCTGATAATCCTTATGAACTCTATTGAAGTTGGATGGCCGTCCCATGAGTGGAGATATTGGCCGAGGTGCCACAAGGGAATCGATTGCATTCGCTGCATGTTTGGCTGCTGTGAAAGATAAGCCTCATGGTTTGTGCAGATTCGCTGTGCTGTCATTTTTTGCAACATTT
>NW_011499848.1:3033630-3101005 GCF_000495115.2 Populus euphratica
CCTTTCTTTTTCAAGGACACGGCAGCTCCATCTTGCTTTCAAGTCAAGCTACCTCGTTGGAAAATTGAATCTACCCGCCCAACCCCAGCCCGACCTCCCTTCTCTTTCTCTCTGCACATTCAACTTGAATGACCAGCCGATACTCCATCCTATTTGAATTAAAAACATGTAAGAAACCGTTTGTTTAGTTTCACGCAAGTTATTTTTTTGAGAAATATTTTTTAAATTTTATTATGTTTATTTACAATTAAAAAAATTAATCAATAAAAAATATTTTTCAGATTATTTTTTTCTATTTTGAATAAAAAATATTTTTTTAAAATTAAAAAAATTGAAAAAATATATTGTTATTGTTATTTTATTTTGATTTTTTTAAATGTGTCCCATAAAATTTGATTTTATTTTATTTTTATGTCAATTTTAGTTATTATTTTCAATATTTGTTTTTATTTTATAATTTTTTAATTAAAATTTTTTATTTATTATATCTGGTTTTTATTTTTTTATTGATATTTATTTTATTTAAAATGAATTATAATTTTTTTCAATTTCACTACTTTTTAATTTTTTATATATAAGAATTAATCTTAATTTTTTTATTTGTTATTTGTTTTATTTAAAATAATCTATAATTTTTTAATTTTATCATCGCTTAATTTTTTATCTATATTTGATTTATCTGTTTTTTAATAAATTTCAAAAGTAAATTATTTTTCAATTTATTTTTATGAAATAACCAAATATTTAATAATTTTTTTCACCTTATTTTATATTAAAAAATCCAATAAAAAAACATTAAATATGTGATAAATGGATAACATGGCCTGTGATCTAAATAGCTACAGTTGCATATAAAACATTGCCGCGGGACCCATCTCACCATTTCCCCACTCCCTTCCCTATATAACCACTCCCTCTCCGGCCCTTTCCGAAATTCCTGTAATAATATTCCACTTCAAATCAGCGATCTTTACGAGGCCAAAAACAAGAGTTGTAGATTCCATTTCTAGTTAGTTATATCCCATCTTTAACATTTTGATTCTATTTCGTGTTTCCTTTATCATTTAATTACAGGCACTCCTCGTTTACATCGAAAATGCGTTTCAACACTAAGTTTTGTTCTTCGCCATATCGTTTCAAAGGTTTACTTTGTTAAATTTCGTGCTCGTTCGGACTCAAAGAGATCCGAAAAGTGTTGTTTGGCAACTGAAGAGATTCTGAATATGAACGACATTTCGTTTTTATAGTTTTCTCTCACCTGTTAAGGATCTGTTTGTTTGGTAGGTTTATTCTGGTGCATGTTTATTTTAAAGTTCGGTGTGGTGGATACTAGTTTAACATTAGATATGCATTTTGTAATGCATGGATTTACCGTTTGTTCTTTTGTTGTTGTAATTGGCAACATCATTAAAGTGCAATTAAAACACATTTTGCTTCCTTCTGTTATTATTCCTATAAACTGAGGGATGTATTTATTGTTTGATAACAGGCCAGTTTGGTGTTTTGTACACTATGGCAACTGGACAACTCTTCTCTCGGCCAACACAAGCTTTGTTTTACAAGTACAAGCAGCTGCCTATTCAACGCATGCTTGATTTTGATTTCTCTGTGGCATGTTAATTTTTTTATTGTTATTTTTTATCAAGAGAGTGAGAGTTATACATTGAATTGGATCTTTTCTTCTTATTATTTCTTGGATTATTGAGCGCGTTGAATGCCATTTTTTATTATTCATTTATCGTTTGTTGTGTTTACAGGGAGGGAATTACCTTCAGTAGCTGGAATTATTAACCCTGGCACTGAGGGGTTTCGGAAACTCCTTTTCGGTCAAGAGGAAATTGCAATCCCTGTGCATTCGAAGTAAGCTTTGATTTTCTTTTCTCTGTTTCTTCATTCCTTTCACTTGTTTTGTTTCTTGTTTCACGAGTCATTGCATGATTTGTGCACCCGGTTGTCGATTTTGGAAGGGTTTGTTAGTTATGGTGCAATAACAATCAATTTGGTTTGATTTGGTGAGGTTGAGTAGGGTGTGACACTATTGGATCACGATCCATGTCAAAATTACATCCAACTCTTAAGATACTTTACCCTTTGGTGAGCCGGTTCATTTGAGCATCAACTCCTTGATTGCAAGACTTAGGTCTACTCAAATGTGATTGGATCATGAGCTGTTGAATGTGGATCGTGTGCTGGTTTTGTTTTTAGTTTTATAAGCCAGTTTGTGATTCAAGTACCAGTTCTGGAATGGTTGCTAGATAGTTGTGATTAGAAAACAGTTCATCTGATTCATTTTGGTGAGGTCGAGTAGTTTACGATACTACATCATGAGTATTATTCAGATTACATTCAGCATGTATTATATTTCGCTATTCTGTATGACGGTTCATTAGAACGTCAAAATTGACCACAAGACTTTAGTCTAGGTCTGACTCCAATTTGATTACATGATTAGTTGCTGAATATAGATCAGGGAGTGTTCGCTTTGGGGTCACAAACAATTGTTGATGAATGTATCAGTCAAACATTGACACTGCAAGAGTCAGATGACCTTGGTTGACTGTCTTGCAGGCTATATACTTACAAATTCCTATATACTGACAAATTCAAAGCCAAATATGTATATTTCCGTATGCTATCTGCTCAGTGATCAATATAATTTATCTGTCTTGTGCATATTTTAAAAATTTGCTACTTTTTAGATACTGAAAATTTATTTTTTCTGAGGTTTATTTTCTCATATTTGGTTCGTTATTTTTGTTTACAGTGTTGAGGCAGCTTGCACTGCTCACCCAACTGCTGATGTATTCATCAACTTTGCATCATTCAGAAGGTTTATTTTTGTTTACTTAGTACCATCATAGGTTGCATGTTTTTGTTTGTACTGTGTAATCATTTTCTGTTTACTTGGTTGCAGTGCGGCTGCTTCATCCATGGCTGCTCTGAAGCAGCCAACTGTTCAAGTTGTGACTATCATAGCTGAGGGTGTTCCTGAGGCAGACACCAAGCAATTGATTGCATATGCTCGGGCTAACAATAAGGTGAGAGCAAATGATGCAATTTTATCTGAATTGTACTGATATTTGGGTCCTTGAGTATTCATTACCTGGCTGGCTTATGTTTGTGCTAATTTTAGCGCTGCTGGTGTTCCAGGTTGTCATTGGTCCAGCCACTGTTGGAGGCATTCAAGTTGGAGCATTCAAGATAGGTGAAACTGCTGGAACAATTGATAACATAATTGCTTGCAAGATTTACCAGCCTGGAGATCCGTTGGATTTGTCTCCAAATCTGTACGTATTCATTCCATTTCTCCTCATTCTTCATAGCATGTTTATCAATAAAAACTCAGGTCACATCTGGCCATTATACATGCATGACATGGAATTTATCAAAGATAAAAGAGCTGTAATTCCACAATTGAAAGGAACGTCATTGTAATTGTTTTGGGTAGACTTGCCAAGTGACGGTGTCTTGGTTTATTGATCTACTCTCACTATCATTGCTGTGTATGTTAAAATTTTTGAGAATAATGCTTCTTTTCCTACTGCAGGGTGGCATGTCTAATGAGCTGTATAACGCCATTGCCTGTGTACAGGGGCGGAACTAGAAAAAAAAACTAAGGGGGGCAAATTAAAAATTAAGACGAACAAAGTTAAATTTTTAATTATTTTTACAATATTAACAGGGGAGGGGGCTGGGAAAAAAATTTCCTGCAGGGGCCGGGGCCCCCTGCCTCCGCCACTGCCCGTGTACCTGATGGAATTTATGAAGGTAATTAAACATGCTAGCTACTTTGTTTGGGTTTGTTTTTAAGGATTTTCTAATACATGAAGATTTAAATTGGAGTTGAGCATTATTTTTTAAAATCCTTAAGGTGTTGTAATTGAAGGAGATGTGTACCCAGTATCTACTCTTTCTGATCATGTTCTGCGGTTCAACAACATCCCACAGGTATATCATTGATCCCATTTACTTACATTTAAGTAATAATGCGTTCTTTTAGTTTCTCTTTTGTTGAAAAAGCTGGCAAGTATCCAGTGCTAATTTATAAATTTATAAAATTAAAGTCTGCTTGGTACTTTGTTTAGTGGAAGATCTATACCCTGCAATTTTGTCCATACAACTCTTTGCTTTGACCATTAACTAAGATTTAGCAAATCTACAGTTTGGACTGCTGCTTGTTATCATCTTGGGTTCTTTTTTTTCTTATTTGATCTTCTGATCTTACACAGGTTAAAACGATGGTTCTACTTGGGGAGCTTGGTGGACGAGATGAGTTTTCTCTAGTTGAAGCTCTAAAATAGGGAAAGATAAATAAACCATTGGTTGCTTGGGTCAGTTGAACTTGTGCACGGCTCTTTAAATTAGAAGTACAATTTGGACACGTGGTTGCTCAACTATATTGCACTTATCTATTTTAAATAGCAGCTGCCATTGCAGTAAAATAGGGACTTTTTTTAATCTCCTTTGTGACTTTGTACATCAGGGTGCTAAAAGTGGTGGTGAGATGGAATCCGCTCAAGCAAAAAATCACGCACTAAAAGATGCCGGAGCTGTTGTTCCCACTTCATATGAAGCTTTTGAGACTGCAATTAAGGAAACATTTGAGAAACTGGTTAGTTTATGTGTCCTCGAGTAACTCTCCAAACTTGGTTAAAGAAGAGAACTTTCCAAACCAGAAAAAGTGGACTTAAGTTCACCAAATGTGCTTGACCTGCTTTAAGAATGTTATCTGGTTATTTCCTCCTAGGTTGACGAAGGAAAGATTACACTTGTAAAGGACTGTACGCCTCCACAAATCCCTGAAGATCTTAACATTGCAATCAAGAGCGGAAAAGTCCGGGCACCAACCCATATTATTTCTACCATCTCTGATGAAAGAGGTACTTTTAACCAATGCTTCCTGAGTTACTATTAAGGTGCTAGTTGGTTTAAATTTTTATTGCTGAACTCTTTTTTAATCCAATTTTGCAGGTGAGGAACCGTGCTATGCTGGCGTGCCAATGTCTTCCATTGTTGAACAGGGTGATGGTGTGGGTGATGTCATCTCTCTTTTATGGTTCAAGCACAGCCTTCCACGTTAGTGTACCCCTTTTATGAAGGTATGTTTCTCATAATTTTTGAATTGTATGACCTTCCTTTACATTTTTAACTGGTCATGCTGAGCTTTAATTTCAATGTAGCTCTTCTTGCCTTGTTTCATTATCATTTAGGATTTGACATGCATTTAGAAGCAGTAGTTGGTCTAGCTGCTTCATTCACTTATACATATGACCTCAATCAGATATGCATCATGTTGTGTGCTGACCATGGTCCCGTTGTCTCTGGTGCTCGCAACACTATAGTAACAGCAATAGCAGGAAAGGACCTAGTTTCCAGCCTTGTCTCAGGTACACTATGGCCATGAGATGATTTTTTTTTTTTGTTAATTTGTTGAAATCTATCCTATTGAATCGCTGGTAAGGGTTTCTGAGAGCATAAAGCAGAAGGAAAACTGAATCATAATCTCCTGAGACAGGCTTGCTCACAATTGGTCCCCGGTTTGGAGGCGCCATTGATGATGTTACTCGGTATTTCAAGGATGCTTATGACAAGGCGAAGTTTAATAAATTTTGAAAGTACATTAGAACTTGGCCTCCAATGTAGCTGATAGTTTGTAGAGACAGATTAATTTGTGCGCCATGTCTTGTCAGGGTCTAACATCCTACGAGTTCGTTGAAGGCATGAAAAAGAAGGGGATTCGTGTTCCAGGTATCGGGCACAGGTACAAAATTTTTCCAGAATTACACTGCTTAAATGCTTTTATTGGTTTCCATTACTAATCTGAGGGATGGGGTTCTTTGGAAAAGGATCAAGAGAGGGGATAACAGGGATAAAAGAGTAGAGCTTCTACAACGGTTTGCTCGCGCGCATTTCCCTTCTGTAAAGCATATGGAGTATGCTGTCCAAGTCCAAACCTACACTCTTTCAAAGGCCAGCAACTTGGTCCTTAACATCGATGGTGCGACTGGGTCCCTTTTCTGGGATCTCCTTGCAGGTAGCAGAATGTTCACTAAACCGGAGATTGATGAGACTGTTGGGATTGGCTTGGCTATTTGAATGGGCTCTTCGTGTTGGCACGTTCCTTTGGTTTGATTGGGTGAGTTGGATTCCAATTCAAAATTTTCTTGTCACATCCTTTTAGACTTTCTTATGCTTCTCGTTAGGTTACAGCAACCCTTGATATTGACACATTGTCGGTGAGATTACGGACATGATTAACTCTTTAATTACAGTGCTTCTAAAAGCCGATCACCTTTTAAACATGGTTTGGAAATGTGTGCAAATCTCATTTCATGAAAATTAAAAAAAAAAAATTATTAAAATTTAATTTTTTATGTATTTTACATAGTTTTGATGTATTAATTTTAAAAATTATTTTTAAAAAATATAAATATATTATTTTAATATATTTAAATATAAAAAATATTTTAAAAAACATCAATAACTATATTTTGAAACAATACTTTAATCCTGTAGTAGAATTAAATGGTTGTATGGCCTCTTCAAGGATATGACTTAATTGTGACAAGAGAGGGCACAGTGTTTGTGTTTGGGGTGTCTAGTAGCAAATGCCTGGCTTTTGTAACAAAAAAGTTTCAGTGGTGGGTCGAGGGACCCCCCAGCAAGGATGAGTGGCATAGACCACCGTGTTCCACTGCAAATATGTGCTACTATATGCTACATAAAT
This sequence comes from Populus euphratica, assembly GCF_000495115.2. NCBI lineage: Eukaryota > Viridiplantae > Streptophyta > Magnoliopsida > Malpighiales > Salicaceae > Populus > Populus euphratica. The sequence continues at coordinate 3,040,358 of NW_011499848.1, forward strand.
GCTGCATCTGATCCTACAATTGATTTTTGTTTCAGGCACACCTTCGACCAGAAGGGATTGAAACAACCTCTATACCGTCACCCATGGGAGGATGTTCTGTACACCAAGTGAGAGAATTACAGATAGCTGGTGCAATAGCTTACCTGCTCTGCACAAGCCTTTGCTTTTTCAAATTTCTCGAGTCTGCAATTTGCTGAAATGTCTGTTCAGTTGTTAGATTAGTGTTGCACTGCAGCTAGGTGAAGCGTGCCCCTGTGTACAAGTAGACCCTTATCATTTATCAAACAGATGTTTCTATAAGGCCTAAGCTTTGGGTTTCGAGAAGGAATAATAACAGAGTTACTGGGATTTAGGAGCAAAGAATATAGTTAACCATCACCCTAATGTATGGGAATTTGTCAATTCTTGTTACTCCTTTTGGATTGTTTGGTCACCTTCCCTTGTTGTGGGATGCTAATGAAGGAAATGAAATTAGGGTTTTTTTTTTGCTTCCGGTAACTATAGCTATGGAGTCTAGTTACTTTCATATTTCTGATCATCGGCTCAGAGAAAGATTGAAGCATCACGAGGAATTACTACCCCAATTGGATCATGTGGATCAAACAAATCAGACAGTTTGGGCCACACGAACCCGTCCGTGCAATAATTTCACACCTTTATGTTAATCAAAGATGCTTTAGTTATCTTTCAAATGCTCTGCGTGTTTTGATGTCGGCATCACAATTCTGGTGGTCTATTCTTACTTCAAGGTACGATGGGTGCGGTGTAACCAAATTAAAGGACAAAAAAGGTGATTGAATAGTCTTATAATCTCTCACGTGGACAGGAAAATGAGATTGGTCATGAAGGGAATATATCACGTGGGCTGGGAACCTGGTTGTCTCCTGCCCTTAGCTAATAAAGTAGTAATAATAATAAATAAAAAAAGCCCTTAGCTAATAAAGTAGTAATAATAAACAATAAAAAAAAAATGGCGGCGTCCTTATTGTCTTGCTCTCCTGCTCCATTTTGTGAGGATTTATTCTACGCATTATGCGGATCTCTGCACTGGGTTCTGGAATAAACCCCAGAAAATAAAACAAAACATTTGAAGACCTTTCGTCTTCAGAAAAAGAAAAAATGTGAGGCCACGAAATCACAGCGATTATGATCTCTTTTAATTTTATAGTCATATATCTATGAGAAACTGATGAGTGTTTAAGCCCCGTTTGTGGGTTGGAGGTTGACCGAGTTTTTTTAATGTTTTTTTATTGTGTTTTGATGTATTTATATTAAAAATAAAATTTAAAAAATAAAATAATATATTATTTTAATATAATTTTTTTTAAAAAAACAATCTTTATTGTAATCCAAAAAACCTATGCGAGAGGCGAAAATGAACCGTTTATTATACTCGAAATTGCAGACCAAGGACAGCCTCGCTTAAAGCAGGTGGAAATCGGAGATCCCGTCAAAGATTATGGACTCTTGACGTTGTACATGGGATCAAGAAACATGCTTCAGATAATATTTATTAATACTAATTGTGTTTAAGGATATGTTTTTTTAACTTTACGTCAGTCATGTATATATTTTTATGGTTAACTTTTTATATAAAAACTGATTTTTTTTAAAAAAAAAAACATAACTATCCAGGTGGTAATTTTTTTTATCCTGAGAAATTATTAAATAAAATAAAATAAAATTTTAATGAATGTACAAATTGTTCTAGGATACCATTTAAAATTTTAAGATAAATAAACTTTTTCAATTAACTATTTTTTTTTTAAAGGGAGAAATAGCCATGTCTTCCACTTATTTGAGGTCTTAACAATAGGTTGAGGTCATGGGCATGAATAAGTTACAAGAATTTCATGGGCATTTTGATTTCGAGTGTTTATGATTACGGTGAAATGTATTTTTTAAAAAAATTTATATTAATATATAAAATTATAAAAAAAATATTTGAAAAATCAATTTAATATCTTAATAGATTTAAAAACACTTTTTTAAAATCACATCCAAGAATAAAAAGTATAAACTCCGTCGAACACCCCCACAGCAAGAAAAGAAAGGACGCAGCTTCCCAAAACCCCCTCTTGTATCAAGAGGTCCTGTTTTAGCACGCCGTGTCTTTCTTCTCTCTACTCTTAAAATTCCATCACACCATACAATAATATTATTAAAAAAAGAAGAAGAAAAGAACCAACAAAAAGACGCAATGAATCTTTCTCGTTAATGTTACTTTTCGGTTTTATTAATGGTCTCCGTATCAGCTTCAGATTAGCTGCTGCTGCTGGAGATATATAGGGGACGACTAATAAAGTTCTCCCCTCTAGCCATGCCTTAAGCAGGGGCACAGTGCTGAATTTTTTTGTACTAACGAGATTTCTTTCCCTCAAATTCATCTCTTTCTGGCAAACAAAACTCTCTTTCTCCTACAAATTCACAAAACAAAAACCTTCTTGTTTTGATTTCCTTCCCATTTCCCAAAGGCGACGATATAAAAGACAAAACTCAAAAATCTCCCCACTACGCTATGCTAGACTAGCTGCAATCCAACACAAGATCTGAATCTTTTTTTTTCGGTCACTCTCAACCACTAAATATATTTGGTTAAACCAGAGCAACCAAAATCTTAGTTGAAGAAAAAGAAATGGCATCACAATCACAAAGGCAAAGCAATCAGCCGGCCCATAATCAAGCTCAGTCTTCGGGTACCAGTAACATGAGGCAACACCATCACCCCACAGAATCAGTAAGCAAAGCAATTGCACAATACACAGTCGATGCACAACTCCATGCAGTTTTTGAACAGTCTGGTGGCACTGGTAAGTCATTTGACTACTCAAAGTCTGTAAGAACTACTAACCAGTCAGTACCTGAAGAACAAGTCACAGCGTATTTGTCAAAAATTCAAAGGGGTGGTCATATCCAGCCATTTGGGTGCATGATTGCTGCAGATGACCAGTCTTTTAGGGTCATTGCGTATAGCGAAAACGCTAAAGATATGCTTGGTTTAACTCCACAAGCAGTCCCTACTTTAGAGAAACAAGAAATTCTCTTTGTTGGGGCTGATGTAAGGATTCTTTTTAGGCCATCCAGCGCCGTTTTGCTTGAAAAAGCATTTGGTGCAAGGGAAATAACATTGTTGAATCCAATTTGGATTCATTCCAAGAATTCCGGGAAGCCCTTTTACGCAATTTTGCATAGGATTGATGTTGGTATTGTTATTGATTTAGAGCCTGCTAGGACTGAAGACCCTGCTTTATCTATAGCAGGGGCTGTTCAGTCTCAGAAGTTAGCAGTTCGTGCGATTTCACAATTACAATCACTTCCTGGTGGGGATATTAAGTTATTATGTGATACTGTTGTGGACAGTGTGAGAGAGCTTACCGGGTATGACAGAGTTATGGTTTATAAGTTTCATGAGGACGAGCATGGTGAGGTTGTCGCTGAGAATAAAAGGGTTGATTTGGAACCTTATATCGGTTTGCATTATCCTTCCACGGATATACCACAAGCTTCGAGGTTTTTGTTCAAGCAGAATAGGGTTAGGATGATTGTGGATTGTCATGCTATACCGGTCCGTGTTATTCAGGATGAGGGGCTTATGCAGCCTTTATGCTTGGTTGGTTCGACTCTTCGTGCTCCTCACGGTTGTCATGCTCAGTATATGGAGAATATGGGGTCGATTGCTTCGTTGGCCATGGCTGTTATTATTCATGGAAATGATGAAGAAGCTATCGGTGGGAGGAACTCGATGAGGCTTTGGGGTTTGGTTGTTTGCCATCACACTTCTGCTAGGTGTATTCCATTTCCGCTTCGTTATGCTTGTGAGTTCTTAATGCAGGCTTTCGGGCTTCAATTGAACATGGAATTGCAGTTGGCATCGCAGTTGTTGGAGAAACATGTCTTGAGGACTCAGACGCTCTTATGTGATATGCTTCTCCGAGACTCTCCTACTGGCATTGTTACTCAAAGTCCAAGTATCATGGACCTTGTGAAGTGTGATGGAGCAGCTCTTTATTACCAGGGGCACTATTACCCATTAGGCGTGACCCCAACTGAAGCCCAAATAAAAGATATTGTTGAGTGGTTGTTGACCCTTCATGGAGACCCAACTGGATTAAGCACTGACAGTTTGGCTGATGCGGGGTATCCTGGGGCAGCCTTTCTCGGCGATGCAGTTTGCGGGATGGCTGTTGCTTATATTGCTGAGAGAGATTTTCTTTTTTGGTTTCGGTCTCACACTGCAAAGGAGGTCAAATGGGGCGGTGCGAAGCATCACCCAGAGGACAAGGATGATGGGCAGAGGATGCATCCGCGTTCATCATTCAAGGCATTCTTAGAGGTGGTGAAGAGCCGGAGTTTACCGTGGGAGAATGCAGAAATGGATGCCATTCATTCTTTGCAGCTTATTTTGCGAGACTCATTTAGGGATGCTGAAGCAACCAATTCTAAGGCTGTTGTACATACCCAGCTCAAGGATATGGAATTGCAAGGTATGGATGAGCTCAGTTCAGTTGCAAGGGAAATGGTTAGACTAATAGAGACTGCAACTGCTCCGATATTTGCTGTAGATGTTGATGGCCGCATAAACGGGTGGAATGAAAAGGTTGCTGAGTTGACTGGACTCTCAGTTGAGGAAGCCATGGGGAAGTCTTTGGTTCACGATCTTGTTTATAAGGAATATGAAGAAATTGTTGACAAGCTTATTCATCGTGCAGTAAAAGGTACCCACTTTATATCTCACATATCTCAATGAATCTTTTTAAGTTGCATCCGAGCTTACAGGTTTGCTCCTTTCCTATAAATAAACCTTGGAAAACATACATGGTTTTATCAAAAAGCTGGAATTATAAAAGCCATGAATTGAAATGTAAAAGAATTTCAAACTTTGAAATCCTGGAATTAATTCTATGCAATAAAAGGTTTCATCAAATTAAGAAAACAGCTGGCTCACTCAGAAGTGCACGAACAGCACCTTGTAATAGTTTCATTTGCACAGCATGCCTGAATAGTCTCCTGATTAAATGATTTCAATGACGTGATGTGTATAATTACTTCTTCTTGAATGCTCTCCATTGATAAGGCAAGATGAAATTTTGATGCAAAAGCACTGGTAACGCACAATTTCTTCAAAATCAGAGATAAATAAACAAGAAAATTAAGGATCATGGGCTTTTCATAAGGAACCAGCTAGTTGGGAATTGCAATACTACAAATGGAGAACATTTTTCCTAGATATCATTCACTAGGATCTTGGTCACCACATCTAGGTCAAAATGGCTCAGGCATTCACCTCTCAATAGCCTTGTGGCTGAAGTATTCTTTGTCAAACTTTCTCTTAAAGTGGGTAACTGGATAGCTGCAGTCTTGTATTTAGTTATCCAGTGAGCTTAGTTCATTGTATAGCTAGCAGCTTAGGAGCAAATACCTAGCTTCCTTATTACTGTAGAATTCATAAGGACTGAGATGCATTGCTTTGCGTTCATGAGATCTAGCTTTCAAGTAAATCCCTAGGGTCCCGAATGTTGAGGCACTCCCAAGAACTGAGTTTCCATGTCTAAAGAAGCTGCTGGTTGAATTAGTCTAATTTCCAGGGAACTTGCACATTACATCTCATCTGTATGAAAATAGTGGTTCATGCATTTTTCTAAATCTAAAAAGTTATTGAAGAGATCACTCCAAAATGGCTCCTTCAATTATGCTTCGAGTGTATGCTCTCCGTAAAAGAATGCGTTTGTTGCTTATATTACCTTTATCTATGCACATTTTTAGTGTTACAGAGAGTATAACTGACGCTGGACAATGGTCGGAATTGAAGAAAGAGATAGGAAAAGGGGTAGAAATCCTAGAATCCACGAGGCAACCATTGAATTTACAAGGGGTCTTCTTTGAATCCACAAAGAAATAGGGTTCTTAAGATCGATCCACAACAACAAACAATTATGTCAAATAGCAATTCTCAAATTCATTCCACGTTCTCCCAAACACCCTAAAGGCTCTAATTAAAATAGGAAAGGCCTAAAACTCCTAATAGTACTAATTATATCTAATGTTACTTTACCAGTAAACTTCCAAGATAATAATAAAGTCTAAACTAATAAAAAAATTTAAAAAAGAAAGATAGTAGCACCAAAATGCTTGTTCCTTTGGCTGCATCAATAACCTAGAATATTATGTGTCATTACTACAATAACTCAGTTGTGATTAAAATTTAAACAATGAAAATGCACATGCTATGGTTTTAAATAGAAATTTGATAGATGCCTCACCACACGGTGCTAATTTGGACAGTGCCTTCATCATTCTAATCAGCAGTTTAACCATAACAGTAGGACTAGGTTTAATATAGGTTTGAGGAACTGAGAACACATAAAACATGAAAATTTAGTTTGTTTTCAAAGTTTTTTTGGATTTTTGATATCCTATTATACCAATTGTGTTTTACTAATGCAGGCGAAGAAGATAAGAACGTGGAGATAAAATTGAGGACCTTTTGCTCTGAACACCAAAAGAAGGCTGTTTTTGTGGTGGTAAATGCTTGTTCGAGCAAGGATTACATGGATAATATAGTTGGGGTTTGCTTTGTTGGTCAGGATGTTACAGGTCAAAAAGTGGTAATGGACAAATACGTCCTTATACAAGGTGATTATAAGGCTATTTTGCACAGTCCCAATCCTTCAATCCCTCCAATTTTTGCTTCAGATGAGAACACATGTTGCTTGGAGTGGAACACTGCCATGGAAAAACTCACAGGATGGTCCAGGGATGAAGTTGTTGGGAAGATGTTGGTTGGGGAGGTTTTTGGCAGTTGCTGTAGGCTTAAGGGTCCAGATGCACTGACAAAATTTATGATTGCCCTGCACAATGCAATTGGAGGGGTAGATACAGACAAGTTACCCTTTTCATTCTTTGACCGGAATGAAAAAAATGTGCAAACTCTCTTGACAGCTAACAAGAGGGTTAATATGGATGGAGATATTATTGGAGCCTTCTGCTTCTTGCTGATTGCAAGTCCTGAGTTGCAGCAAACTTTGAAAGTTCAGAAACAGCAGGACAAAAATGGCTTTGCAAGGATGAAAGAGTTGGCTTATATTTGCCAGGAAATTAAAAATCCTTTAAGTGGTATACACTTTACTAACTCGCTTTTGGAGAACACAGACTTGACTGAAGATCAACAGCAGTTTCTCGAGACTAGTGCTGCATGTGAAAAACAGATATTGAAGATTATACGAGACATTGATCTTGAGAGCATTGAAAATGGGTGAGTTTTCCTTAAAGAACTTAACATAACTTAATATTAATAGTGAGGTGAGTATTTCTGCTTTGGTACCATTCTTTTGGAAATTTATATATATGACATGAAATCCAATGGATGATGATTATCCTTGAATGTGCAAACACTATTCTAAAGTTATCGACATATTTGTTTTGGCTAGGTGATGTCAGTTTGATGCAGGTTCCATTCCCTTGACAAAATAGCCTTTAACTTTGACTGTTGTACTCTGTTTTTAGTCGTCTAATACAATTGAATTTACCATCCATGGATGCCAAGATTATAAACAATATTGATTTCTTTTCTGTAATTTTATTTTGGGTCTTTTTAGTAATTCCAGGTGATAGCTTCGCTTTTGACAATCTATATAATCTTTTTTAAGTTAATCATGTGCATTTTCTTTAATATTTCATCTCAATCTCCAGCATTCCTAATTAGAGAGAATCTCCATTTGCTTTTGAATTAGTTCACTGGAGCTTGAGAAGGCTGAATTTTTACTTGGGAGTGTCATAAATGCTGTTGTTAGCCAAGCAATGCCATTGCTGAGGGAAAGAAATCTACAATTGCTTCGTGATATTCCAGAAGAAATAAAAACGCTGGCAGTTTATGGTGATCAGGCAAGAATTCAACAAGTATTGGCTGATTTCTTGTTGAATATGGTGCGTTATGCTCCATCTTCAGCAGGTTGGGTGGAGATTCATGTTTGTCCAACACTGAAGCAAATCTCTGATGGACAGACTCTCGTGCATACAGAGTTCAAGTATGTTCTCCTCAACTCTCTTGCAATTTAATGATAACAATATTTATACTGATAGAGGAAAAGCCAAAAATTTACGATGGCTGTTAACTTTTTTTCTTTATTTTCTTTTAAACTCCCCTTTTGATATTCTAATAGCTGCATAATGTTTTCCGTGAGTTTAATTATAAATGCAACTTCCTTATTCAAGTATTTTTCTTTTGTGAGACTGATGATTTTTACATTATCTTCTTTAGTTAAGTACACTCGAATCTTGTTTATTCTTCCCCACTCCGCATGACCAGCCATGCATCCTAATCTGACTTCCAAGCTGTAAATCTCAACCAGAAGGTGTTAGCAAAGTGGAGACAAACAATATCCCAACTCCACTATATACAAGTGGAAATAACTAATCTTTCACTTAGCACATGATGAGGGCTTAATTTAAGACATAAATCATGCCATGATTTATAGTCTTTGCTCCCAACTTAGTGTATATACATACACTCAGTGCAGAGCTGCGTGGGTAGAGAGCACAAAAAGCAGAAGAAAAGAGAGAGTTAGAGTGAGAAGAGTTGAATTGAGAAGAGTTATCTCCTCCTCCTTGTTTTTATTGTTTCTTTGATTGATTAATATAAATCAGTAGCTCCGTGGAGTAAGTTGTCGAATCATGTAAATTTATGTATTTGATTTCTGGAATGACCCAATAGAAAGTAGGTTTGAGTCGGTCAACAGGTATAGAATTAGACTTGATCTGCCATTAATCATGACAATCACCATTCCACAGAACAATAATTTTATAATGTTGAGATCCAAACTGGCTGCTTCCTTGAATCTGTCAGCTATTGGTTGTATGAATAAGGAAGGTTGATGATGCTGTAGTGAAGAGCTATCTGTGATTTCTGTTTGTTGTCGACATGATAATGTGGTTGATATGAAGTCCAATTTATGGTGCTTCAGTTTGTATGCCTCTGTTGGATAACTGTATCTCCTCCTTTGTTGTCCATCATGTTATATACACCAAGAAAATTTAGATGATGGTTACAAACTACATTGTGCTACTTGTTCCTTTCTTTCTCCTCCTTTGTTAAAGAACAGAAGTCTCGTTAGTGCACTTCATTACTAAATTGACTAATATTATTTATTATTATTTTCTTTTGAAGGATTGTTTGCCCTGGTGAAGGTCTTCCTCCAGAGTTAGTTCAAGACATGTTCCATAGTAGTAGATGGGTTACTCAAGAGGGTCTAGGGCTCAGCATTTGCAGGAAGATCTTAAAGCTAATGAATGGTGAGGTCCAATATATTAGAGAGTCTGAAAGATGCTATTTCTTAGTTGTCCTCGAAGTACCCACGCCTCGAAAAGTTGGAAAGGGTGCTGCAGACTAGGATGCTTGGCCTGCAACATCCACCTAGGAGCTTTCTCAATTGCAAACTGACACTCGTTATGCTGCACCGTGAGGGGATGGTTCCAAAAATCCAGTTTCAAGGTTTAAGCGTGTGCCGGGCCACCTGATTTGGTTAATTTATCCTGAAAATACAACTGTTGCTCTCTATCCACTAACAATATGGTTTTTGCTTCTTCATTGACGCCAGTCCAGATGAATAACTTACACATGATGTAGCTGCTTACTTCCTAGCCTGTTACTTCGAAGATGCATCGATGTAGATAAGCCAAATTATAATGCTGTGGTATGCTGTCATTGTTATAAATAAAGAAGCATCAAAAGGATGCCGTTAGATTGTTGCAGAGGCTTCCACGATAAGGCCCTCAAAGGTTGCATATATTCGCCTGCTGCAAGTATATACTGTGTGTACCCTAGCTTCTGAAATCCCCGGATAACTATAACATATTTATCTGTACGAGGTTGCTCCAGCTAGAGTTATTCTGATAATTCTTCATTTTCTCTTGTTTAATAAAATCAAATGTCCTGTTCCGGAATGTAGTTTCAGGATTTATAGTGTTTTTCCTGCCCCACCTTGATTGAGGATTTTGGACAGCATAAGCTTGGATCACTTGTTTTGTAATTTGGTGGTGTACGGATTGGTCACATGCCTCGCAGGTGGGTTTGTGCATAAATTTCTTAATAAACAAGTAGTCTAAGTTTAGATACATCGTTATTTTATTATCGATTCCTCATGCATAAATTTATCAACCCCCCTGTTTTTCTTGAATTAATCATCCGATAACCCCAAAGGCAAGAACTCATGTTCTTGTCCCCTCTGCCTGCAGGGTTGTGGTTACATTGAAGTACTAGAGGACGTCACCCATTTAAGCTGTATGCGCTTAATTAACTTTTGCAATTTATTTTTATCCCGGTAAGCTTGCTTGATAACAGGAGTGCCAAGACGGCGAGTTCTCCACCTTGTCGAAGAGCATTCAACTCGAAGATCGAGCCATGAAAAGGTGAATTAGCACTCATTAGGCTATCAAAATCTCAAGGTACAAGTATTTAGAACTTAAAAAATTAAATTTTAATTTCGTTTTATCTAAAGATATCTAAAATAAATTCCCAGAAAACCTCAATAAATATATTTTGAAGCCTAAAACACTATCTAATTAGTTTTAAAATAGAAATTAAACTGAATAGAAAACAAATTAACAAGCCTCCTTCCACTTTTTTCCAGCATGTTTAATCGATGAAACAACCTCCATTGAATGTCTTTCTCCAAAACAAACCCATTGAGATCAAGTTTAGTCATTTTGATGGCTTGCTAGTTTTCTCTCCATTCATTTTTTTCAGTAACATTTTCTCTCCTTCCTTAACATCCAAGGAGTGAGATGTGAAAAATAAATTAAATTTTAAAATGCAATGTTAATAACATGGACCAAATATGTATAATTCAAAACTTTAGAGATAAAATTGAGTGTTTAGCGCATTTCTATAAAAATAAAAAAAAATTATTAGTATCAATTTTAATTTTAATTTTTTTAATTTTTCTCACAATAAATTTAAATTATATTTTGTGAATTTAATATTTAGTTTAACATTGAAACACTCCATGACATACCGGGTACACTAAGAGATAAATAGAAATACATATCAACACATAAAACTATGAAAATAAAAATTAAAATGATGAAATTAAAAAAAAAATGGAAAAACCAATCCATAAAAAAAAAAAGTAAAAGATTTAGTGACAAAGAGGGGGAAATTGGCTCTGAATAGTGCGGTGAAGTGGCTAATGTGAGAGGATAAAATGATAAATAGTAAAGCTACAGTAAATCATTGTTTTTTAGTTTATAGTGCTAATTTTAGTTTTTATTCTTTCAATCTATTTTAAAACAAATTAAAAATGCATTTTGTGAAATGAATCTCTTGTTTAATGTTGAGATACTCTACGACACACTAGATACGCTAAAGAATATAAAAATAGAAATAAATACTAACACACTATAGAAACATAACTTCTTAATTACAATGACAAACATGTAGAAAGGAAAGAATTTTAGGGACTAGGAAAGGGAAAAATCAACTCTAAAGAATGGGGTGAGCTGGTTAATATGAGAGGATAAACAATAAAACCACTGTAAATCATCCTTTTTTATATATAGAGAGAGTTTTAATTTTAATCATTGTTTTTAAATTTTTCATAATAAAATTAAATTTATGTTATAGTGAATTAAAATTTTAATTTGATGATCAAATACTCCATCATATATTGGATACACGAGATAAATAGAAATAAAAACATAAATTAATATATACAACAACGACAATATAAATCAAAAGGAAATGAAGTGTAATTATTAGAAAATAATATAAATTATATTATAGAATTTTATTTAATAATTTAAATTATTAAATTGAGATGATTTTTTAATATGGTATCAAAGTTTTGATAATCAAATTTTATTATTTTTATTTATTTAATAAAAATTTAATATAATGTAGCGTGGGCCTATAAAAATGTTAAATTAAAAAGATTTTTATTTTAAAAATAATATAAATTATATTTTAAAATTTTATATAATACCTTAAATTACTGGATTAAATAGATAAACAGTAAAGCTACACTAACTGTGAAATGTTAATGCTAGTAAATAGTAATGACACCTTTAAAAAAAGGAAAAAAAATAAAAAAGCATAAGAGGGTGAGTTTATTTGATTCCGCCTGCTGTCTCCGTCGCCCCGAAAACCACTAGCACGTGCATGCACGACCTTAATCACGTTGTGCACGTCGCATCCTTACACTCCTTTTCATTTATTTACTTTTGTAGGCTTATCCTCTTAAATTACCCTTTTTCTTTTCATTTTGTCACCTGGAAAATAATGGATGGATAAAGTGAAAAGGCTTAATAACTTCAACGTTCCGATTTCTTTTTTTTTCTTTTTTTTATTTACATGAAGTGTTTGGATCAGCTTGAATCAGCTTGTATGCATCACGATTAATCTTTATGACCCGCTGAATATCTATAAATCCAATAAATAAATAAAATATTACAGAAATAACAAATATACATACCAGAACTCGAACCCATAACAGTAAAAGGAAACAACTCCTTCCGCTATTACCCCAAGCACTGAAATGCAACGTTCCAATTTCTTAATCTGAAAGGCAATTGACTTCTAGTTGATTACCATTGTGTCCTTGTTCTTCGTTTTTACTATTTATATATATATAAAATCATGGGGGCGTTGAATTGCTTGACAAGCGACCTCTTTCCCCGTCTAATCCTCTAACGGTAAGACTTTAGTCCACAGTATCAAGCGGCAAAGGGAGCACTCCAATGTTCTACCAGCTGGTGTCCTTAAATCCGAAATCTCAAACAAAAAAATTTAGATAAAAGAGAATTCATCCCGGCCCCAAAATCCTATTCATTTTTTTTTTTTAAAGCATGTTTTTGCCCTCTGGTATATACCAGTGAGAAATAAGATCTTAACCCGTAGTCTAGAAGCATGGTTGAAATAGCATTTCATATAAGATTTTTTTTATTTAAAATATTTTTTTAAATCATTTTAATATGTTGATATTAATAATATTTTTAAAAATATATTATTTTATTTTAATATATTTACTAATAAAAATTATTTTAAAAAATAACTGCTATTTAAACTTCAAACATGTTTGTTTTTGTATTTCAAAAATGTTTTTGAAAAAAATTAAAATCTTTTTATTTTTTTATTAACTTTAAATTAATATAATTTTTAATATTTTTAAATTATTTTGATATACTAATATTAAAAATAATTTTTAAAAAATAAAAAAATTATTAATATATATTTTAATATAAAAAATTATTTAAAAAACAAGCCTGAATTCATCGGCAGAGGCAGAGGTTGGACCTTCAGGCACTCTGCCTCCATGAGAACCCTGAAATTTACTTTCCTTTTTCTTTCATCTACCTTAATAAATCAATAATTACGCCGCAATACATAAGTGTTTAGCTCCCGAAAATGAAACTCCAACCTTTTGATATGTTTTTACTTTAGCTATTTGTCAAGCTTACTGTTATTTGGTACACAAGTATAATTACAACACCCTTGCTTCCAAGATCACGATTCTATCAATGATTTGTGTGTCAAGGAAAGGTGCGATCCATCCATCCAGAAGGTATGCAAGAGAGATCCGCGCAGGTCAAACCTGAAAAGTGAAGATCTAATGTTGACGTCTAAACTGAATATGTCTTAATCATCTGTAATTTAGATGCTTGGTCTCGGAGTATATCTAGGAGAATTTACCACGAAGGGAGAAGAATGTTTCTTGTCTTGCCTTCACAGCTTATCTTCGACTATAAATAGGAGGACATGGCTTATTCTTGCACTGCGATCTTTTTATGCCCTCTCTTTCCGTCTTTTAAATACATGTCCGTGAGCTCTTTCTGTGCCCTATCTTTCCCCCGTCATGTGCCCTTCTTAATAATTTTTCGATTTGGGTAGCTCGAGCTTTGGAGGCGATAGGCGAGTAGCCAGCTTGCCCTGTTTTTTGCTCTCTTTCCTTCTCAGCTTGCAAGAACCCCTCCCCCCAGCAGAGAAGGAAAAGCTCCCTGGATAAAAAGGCTAGCCCCCGACAGTCTAGCACGCTGTTCTTTTTACCTGTAATGAACGCGCTTTTACATCGGAAAAACAGGCGAAAATCTATCACTGTGTTGGTCAAGGTTGTAGATTTCATTTTATTTCCTTGAGAAGAACCGGGATATATCATTTTAGTTTTAAAAAACAATAACCCGGAATAGATTTTATCTCCTTTAGAATTTCAGCTCATTCTATAGATTCAGCTCAAATTCCGATCAAAATATTTCAGTTTTATTTTAGTTAAATATTATTATTTATTTTTTTAGAAAAAACATTTATTTAATTTTATTGCATGAATTATATTGCTCAACCTAACATTTATTTAAATACTATTTCAATTGAAAAAACAGAAAGTCAACCAGAAACAAAATCGATAAGCTTGCCATACGCTATTTATAATTTACACGTAACGAAGTAGCACGTGAAGAGAACCAAAAATGTTTAGCTTTTTTTAACGTCATAGTTTTGATAACGTCTGGTCTAGATCGTTAGATTCAGACGATGGATGGAAAAGGAAAAGAAGAGTAAAAGACAAGGAAAAAAAAAAAACAACCAAGCAAAAGCTGTAAGAGAGCATGCAGGGATTCTTTCTTGAGTTTTTATTTATTTATTTATTCTAAATTAAATATGTATATATCAAGAGAATTTCTTCCATGAAGTACAGATGATTTTCTAATTATTACTTATCTTGAGTGTGTTCAGTCTGATTTCTATACGAACTATAATTCAATTTGAGAGTACTGACCTCTCGTGATCAAATGAATATTGCCCATTTTTTTAATTGTTGATTTTTTTTTCTTTTATCAAAATTAAAATCTCAAATAATTTTTTAGAAAAAGTCTAATTCCCTTTAAATGGATGCTAACGATTTCACTGGAGCGGTGAAAATAATTACTGGGTAGAAAAATTCACTTGAAAGCAAAATAAACATTTTCGGTTACTTAAGTTTAGAGAGAGAGAGAGAGAGAGAGAGAGAGAGGTAAAATAGTTTAGAGAAAGAAAGTAAGTTTCGTAAAAGGAACAGAGGAATAATAATGACAGCAAACAATAAAAACCAAATGAGAGAGAAAGAAAAAAGCCTAATATATATATATATATATATATATATATATATAAAGCAGAGAGAGAGAAAAAAAAAAAAAACGAAAAGAGCTTCTTGACCCATCAAAAATCCTCTTCTTTAAGAAATCAAGACAGGCAAGTCAGAGATAGGAAGGAAGAAGGAAAGATTTTAATGAACTGATTTATTGAGAAGCCAAGAAAATGGAAAGCACAGCACCACAAGCAGAAGAGCTCCTAAAAAAAATCCAACAACTTGAAGCGGGACACCATCATCTTCAACAACAAATGTCAAAGCTCAAGCTTTCCTCTACTACTACCGATCCCAAACCAACCCAACAAAGGTCCCATTCTATATCTCCACAGAGGTCTGGTCCCAGGAATCGGGTTGCTGGTGGGGCAACCGGGTCGAGTTTTGAGGCTGCTTGGAAGAAGGGTTCTGCTTCATTTAGACATTCATCGCCTTTACAGAGAGAAAGTAGAAGTTTGAATAGTAATAATGTTAGAGATGGTCACAGTAATGGTGGTGGAGAAGGAGCAGATGGTAATAGAGGAGGACCTTCTTCTGTGAAGTTTACTGATAAACAATATTTGAATATATTGCAGTCCGTGGGACAGTCTGTTCATATTTTTGATCATTCAGGTCGTATTATTTACTGGTAAGTTTGTTATGTTTCTTAAAGATTTCTTTCTTCTTTTGCATTTTCGTTTCACATCTTTTTCATTCGGGGTTGTTGTTTGTGTGTGTGGTGTGTTTCTTTTGGTTCGAACTTTGGGTGTTGTTGTAACTGTAGATATGTTGGTGGTTGACAGTGGAAATTGTGATTCCTATTTTTGAATTTGATTGGTATTAGATGATAATCCCTTTTAATCTGAGTTTTAATATAAATTTGTGCTTTTGAACGAGTTTCGCGTGATTTTTTTTTTTTTTGCTAGGTTTTTCTAGTTTATGCGGAAATTGAAGGCATTGATTTATGGGGTTTAGGTGTATTGTTATGATTGTGCAGGAACCGAACAGCCGAGAACCTTTATGGTTATTCAGCTGCAGAAGCTCTTGGTCAGGATGCTATTGAGCTGCTAATTGATCCTCGGGATTATGCAGTGGCAAATGGTATTGTTCAACGAGTTAGTATGGGGGAGAAATGGACAGGGAATTTTCCGGTTAAGAATAAAATGGCGGAGAGGTTTACAGTTGTTGCTACTAATACTCCTTTGTACGATGATGATGGTGCTTTGGTTGGGATTATTTGCGTATCGAGTGATTCACAACCTTTTCAAGGAGTGGGGGTTGCATTGTTGGATTCGAGGAACTTGGAAACAGAGTCAAGCTATAGTTCGCCCAGGAATATCGTCATGAGCAAACTTGGTCTTGATTCTCAACAGCCCTTGCAAGCAGCAGTAGCGTCAAAAATATCAAATTTGGTCAGTCTATTAGTTTTTTTGTGTTCTTATGTATTTAACTATACAGCGTTGCCTGTCTTGATTGTTAGAATCACCAAAACAGGCATCCAAGGTGAGCAACAAAGTCAAGTCTAAAATCCGGCCGGGAGATAACAGCATGGATCGTGAAGGAGGGAGTGGGGACAGTCACTATTCTGACCATGGGTACTCAGATGCAGCTCTATCTGACCATCGGGAGGATGCAAATTCTAGTGGAGCTAGTACGCCAAGAGGAGATGTACATCCATCTCCTTTTGGTGTATTTTCCCATCTTGATGACAGGTCCCCAGCACAATCATGCAGAGAATCTGGTGATGAGAGTGAAGGAAAGCCTTCAATTCACAAGATCTTTACCTCAAAGGCAGAAGCATGGATTGGTAAGAAAGGGCTGTCATGGCCCTGGAAAGGGAATGAAAAGGAAGGCTCAGAAGCAAGGACTACACGTTTTGGGTGGTCTTGGTTGCAAAATGATCAAGAGAGTGAAACATTTCATCAGAGAAGTCCCTCTTCCGGTGCAAAATCTGAAAGCCATGTCAGTGAAAGTAATCGGCCTGCCAATAATGAGGCCTCTGGGTCCTGGTCTTCTTCAATTAATGTTAACAGCACAAGCAGTGCCAGTAGTTGTGGAAGTACCAGCAGTACTGTGAATAAGGTGGACCCAGACACTGATTGCTTGGATTATGAAATATTATGGGAAGACTTGACTATTGGAGAGCAAATTGGGCAAGGTAATTATCTTTAAATTGAAAAGTGTCCTTCTAGTGTATCGACTCAAAAATGTCCTTTGGTTGAGCTGCTCGTCTGTAAATAATCTTTCCTGAATTTGAATTTTTTTGCATCCTTATTGAATGCCTAGTGACAAATAACAGTGAACTGTCATAATGCTTCTTTAGCTTTGATCTTTAAGCTGGGATGTTTTGCTTGACTACACTTCATTTGCATTCTCACTTTACCACTTTTACTTTATATTCCTGCAGGTTCTTGTGGAACTGTATATCATGCCCTGTGGTACGGATCAGTATGTTCTCTTTCTCTTTTCCTTTGAAACATGTTTATTCTCAATGACGCATAATCACATGTATATGAATTCAGATACTTGAGATAAGATACAGCATTGTGCCTGCCATCTATCCTAATCTAAGGCTTTCATTTCTGTTCATTATTGATAATATAAACAGAAGCAAACTCAAGTTAAAATTGTCTAGTCTGAACTTTGTAAGCATATATGTCTATGACATTGATATGTCTTACATAAACCACATAAATGGGATGTTATGTGCATTTAGTGTATGCATGACTCTGCTTTCTTATTCTTACAGAATATAAGATGCTGCCTTGTGAGCTAGGATCTCTATGAAGCTTTAATAGTGTTTCGCATTGAGTGGAATGAGGAAAAGAAGCAAAATGAACTTTGTGGTGATGATATTTTATATATCCTTGGTTGAGCAAAACTCATTTTGTTTCAGGATGTTGCTGTCAAAGTATTCTCCAAGCAAGAGTATTCAGATGATGTTATACTTGCATTTAAACAAGAGGTGGGATTCCAGTTATCTCAACAAAATCTTAGTTACAGTTTCTTGCTTCCTTGTTAGCCCAACAGAATCATAGTTACAGTTTCTTGCCATTTAAATGCATTTCAAATTGGGATGTTTCTAGCATGTTTCCAAGCATCTTGCTATGCATGCTCCATTTTAACCAATTCCATTTCCTTTTTTTTTTTTTTTTACCTGCTACAAACTGGTTCGTGTGTACATGATTTCCATTGTCTTAAAATTGCCAACAACCTTGCAATCATTGTCATATTAACTTCTTTTTTTTTTTATTAAAGGTCGTTTCTTTAGAAGATCTTATTGTCTGCAATGAATATCAATGCTTGGGTTGGTGTAGACAAGTGATGTCATTTAACTGAAGGCTTTGAAGTCTGTAAATATGTACATTAAGATACTAAGAATCAAAATGCTGGTCAACTGGACTATACTAGCCTTAGTTGGACACATATGAGCAATACGAGATTTTCTTGGTGGCTTTGCTTAAAGCTGTATTATGGTTACTGGTATTGTCAAATCTTGATTTCAACTATTTTAAAGCGTGTTTAGGGGATGTGGTAGAGGTTGAGGTTTGTGCACGGAGCTCACAAAAAAAACATGAAAAAGCAAGAAAAACTAGCTATTGTGAATGAGGTTTGTGCACGGAGCTCACAAAAAAAGAATGAAAAAGCAAGAAAAACCAGCTTTTGTGGATGAGGTTTGTGCATGTTGGGTTGTAACAATGCTAGGTCTTGCTTGAAGGATAGGGTAATTTTGGGATTCAGATTTGGGAATACATCATATCTTGCATTGTTATATAATGAAGGATGCTCCCCTTCCCTGTTTTAATATAATATCAATGCCCCTTTTCTTTTCATTCATGAAGGTATCTCTCATCAAGAGACTCCGGCATCCGAATGTTTTGCTCTTCATGGGTGCTGTGACTTCACCTCAGCGTCTCTGCATTGTTACAGAGTTCCTCCCACGGTAATTTTGAACTCCATCTCAGCAACTATGAGGGATGAGCTTTCAGTTTTATTACTTTTCAGAGTGCCAACTAAAAAATGGCACATGATTTGTGTAGGGTGTCATATGATTGAAATTAACTTGTAAATTCCTGAAACAGAAGATAATATACTTTTCAGTAACTGTTTTATTTCCTGTTGATGCAGTGGAAGTTTGTTCCGCTTACTGCAGAGGAACACAACCAAACTAGATTGGAGACGGCGCGCTCATATGGCATTGGATATAGTGAGTGGTGAATTTTTTATGAATATTCTTCCTGTTAGGAATTATTGCTTCTTGTAGTGCTAAAACTCTTGGGGCTGTAAGGAATGCTGAAGGTTGACGATGTCTCTGAATTGTTCCTTCTATGATCCCACCTCGTTGGGACCAAAATTGTGCAATGACTGTCTTGTTTTCTTGTTGAGGATCTCTATGGTTTTTGCATTTGTTTGGGGTTCTGGAGGTCTTCTGATTGATTTTAATAATGAAGTGTATCTTATCCTTTATTTTATTGTTTGAATCCTCTACAGGCTCGAGGTATGAACTATCTTCATCATTACAACCCACCTATCATTCATCGTGATCTGAAGTCTTCAAATCTCTTAGTTGACAAGAACTGGACTGTAAAGGTTTGTCATTAATTATTGGTATTTTCTCATGCAATTTGTTTGGTTTTCTATTTAACTTCAGGTTGATACATCTTGGATATCTTCTTCTTCTTCTTTTCCATTGAGGTGAAAATATAATTATATTTGACCAGGTTGGAGATTTTGGTTTATCACGTCTAAAGCATGAAACTTATTTGACAACAAAGACTGGGAAGGGAACGGTACTACAAGTTTTGTTACTTTATCTTATCAAAGTAGTCATTCTGTAATTGTTATGATTGGGCTGCTTAAAAATTTAAGGTCAAATTCTCACTCTACTACCTTTATTTTGTTGTTGTAGCCTCAATGGATGGCACCCGAAGTTCTCCGTAATGAAGCCTCTGATGAAAAGTATGTTCTACCCTTTGGGCTGGGAAAACACTAAACTTTGAAACTTCTGATTGAAGTGTATTCTGGGACCACCCTAAGCTTGAAATTGATTTCTTTTCTGCTGTTTGGTTTCCTTTAGGTCTGATGTATACAGCTATGGAGTGATACTCTGGGAGCTTGCCACTGAGAAGATTCCTTGGGATAATCTCAACTCAATGCAGGTATTGTTCTCACTTGAAAATTTCTGAGGATATCTCTCTTAGGAAAGCAAAGACTAAACTGTTGTGTATGCTAATATACAGTCGTTGAGTGCTTGAACAGTAGAATACATTGCTGCCAGCACCTGATCTGGATGTTCAGGCAGAGCCTTTTCAAATTTTCAATTCGGAAAATAATAAATAATGCTAACATAGCACTGCACATGATAACTATAGTTTGTTTTGTGTACTTGCAGGTGATTGGAGCTGTAGGGTTCATGAACCAACAGCTCGAGATTCCAAAAGATGTGGATCCACAGTGGGCTTCTATAATTGGAAGTTGCTGGCACAGGTGCTTATTTTCTTCCACTTGATTCTAAAAGAAGGGCTTTAAGAGTTAAGCAAATTTACCCTTGCTGGAGGTGCTTCTATGATTGGTTAGGGTGGTTATTAGACTTCCATGACTTTAAATTAATTGACATACAAATGCTCAACAATTTCTGGTTATAAAATAATGAGGGTTCAAAGTTTTAATCCTAGTTGTCGATTCTTATTTCTTTTTTCTTTCTATTTCATATTTTAGCCCACAGTCTTATGTTTGTCCTGTATCATCATGAATGTATTATCTTTTTGGAACTACACGTCAGCATAAATGTAGGTGAATGAATTAATACCCTGGGTAGAGCTAAATGGAGGATGCATGTAACCAACACCCAGTGGTCAAACTAGGATTTAATGGGTTGGCTAGTAGATATGTATGAAATGCTTATGATTATAAAATTATGATGGTTGTCTTGTTTGACTTGGGCTGTGGAGATTTTCAATTATGGTTGGAAGTTATCTGATGTTGTCTTGTGGATTTCATTTTGATGGTGAATATATTATAGAATATTTATGTTTGGTCTTATGTATTGATTAAGACGTGGTTGTTCTGGAAAGCGAAATTATTTGTCTTGCCACCCTTTTTTACAGTTCTCAATTATCTATATTCCCAATTGTCAAAACTTTCTAATGGTTAAATTCATAACTTTGTCTAAACCAGTGATCCGCAGTGCCGTCCAACTTTCCAGGAATTGCTGGAAAAGCTCAGAGATCTTCAGAGACAATATGCCATTCAATTCCAGGCAGCCCGTTCTGCAGCTGGAGATAACACACAGAAGGAACTGTAGGTCAGATTCATATGCTTGTCTCATTAGCATGGCCACAGATTGGACTGACTTTGCTTTCCAAAAGGCTCGTGTCTACCCCCAAGTGCTGGTGAAGAGAATGTTTACTAGGATAGCCCTTGGATTGCCACTAAAGGCATGTGGTATTGGCTTGGAAGAGCTTGCGCCAGATAGACAGAGAAAAGGAAAGGAAGAGGAGAGGGTAGTTGACATCCTTGTGAGCTGCCTGATTTTTTATGGTGATTGGTGGGTTGGATGCTTGTTTATTTACAAACATGATTAAAATCTTCGACATCCATCAGTGGTGCCGTGTGATTGGAATTGTGTTGGTTGGATTCATGCAAGCCCATTAGTAATTTCAATGTGAGAGATGCTTAGGACCACTTAGAAAGTTGTCGGAAAACACAGTTTTCAATTGATCAAATAGGAGTGAGATCAGGTAACTGTCTTTCCTTGGTAATTTTTCTCAACATGCATGTTTTAAAGTGATGGATTTTGTTGCGCCTAATTTTTGCATTTCTATCTCTGCCATTCGGGCAATTCTAGAAGCAAGCACTCAGCTTGCATGAATTAATCTAAGGTTTCTTTTTATCTTTTATTTTTTATTTGTATAAGATGGTTTGATCTAAGTTGGCGTGTACCCATTGATGCTCTTCTGGTTGAGGTTCTGTTAAACTTGGTTTGACTAGTGTTTGAGGAGAGAGCGGAAAAAAAAAGTACTCATCAAGGGAAGCGAACAATCTTATTTGCAGTGATAAAATGGGGGAGCAAAGCCAGTTAAAAATACAGAAGATGCTTTGCCCCATTTGCGGCTACACTACAAACACGCTTTGCCAAGCCTCCGATGGTAAAAATCGTTTACCGAGATGGCAGGCTACTTGATGAGTTTCAGTGCGTCAAAAAATGCTTTTTCAAGATGCTTTTAATTGGTTTTGATATTTTTATACTAAAACCATGCATTTTCAATTTAAAACATCTTCAGGTAGCATTGTGGATTACTGCTCACAGGAGGCAAGGATATAAATCTATATAGCAGGGAATCGCTGATTTCCTAGATACAGTTTTTGAAAAGCATAGCAAGCATGTTTACAGAGACCATCAACTCCAAACATTTTATGCAAATGGAAAGGCAAAAAAAGAAAATTAAATGCCACGTTGGCCTTCAAAAAGAATTCTTCATGTAGCCCGTTCTCAGAAAATTTTAAACCCCCGGCGTTCCCAATGTGTTTCTAGTGAAGAAGATGTCGAATAGCAGCAACAGCATCGCCTTTGTGCTCTCGTAAGGTTCTCTCTGCTACCTTCTTGTCCAACTGGTGTCGACATGAAAGAAAAATGCTATAAGCCACTGGCAGCTGCAAATTGAAATCTGTTTATGCAAATGGAAAAATACTAGGAAAGTAACCTCTAATTCATTTGCTATTATGTCAACATCAGCTGCGTTGATCTTCACAGCAGCCAGTTCTTTCTCCCTGCCAAGCAGAACAAGAATAATGTTTAATTGAAAAGAAAAGGACATTCAATAGGCAACAGCCCAATAAAAATGAAGATATACAAAAAGATGGGAAAAAATTTCCAAGAAAATAGTTATGCTGCAGTGCCTACTGCTTTACATACGAAATATTGCATGAGTGAACTTCTGAGCAAGGCACAGAATTCTGCGATCGAGATCTCTGAGATACCAGCTCAGAGGGAGAAAAAAGACTCACATCTATGTGTAAACGAAATGACTAAAAAGAATAAATAAATGTTGTTGAACAAATGCTACGTGGAAGTATTTATCCTATACAGGAACTCAAAACACATGCATATTGGATACTGATATGTTCAACGTAATGCACAAACCAGTACATCACAGGATGGTCTCCGATGTCATCAAACTATGATGAACCCTTGAAGTTTCAGTCTTTCAAGACAAAGTCTTCAAAATATTTGCTAAGAAATACCCCTTAAAGATTGACATGCCTAAGAGTTCTCTTTCCCCGTATCCTTTTGATTACTCTGTAACTCTCATTTTAACTTCAAAACAAAGCATTAACACATCGTATCCACCTGACTAAAATTAAACCAGGGCTGAGCATCATTAAGAAACCCGACTCGGCTAAAATAATCTGTTTATATTATTATGAAAATATCATAAATCATGTCACGTTCAGTAAAACACATCCATTTGTGGTGAGCAAGTCCAGAACATTTGATTTAATAATAACTTAAGAACAAGCTACTGCTCTAAATTATTTCGCCAAACCCCCTCCCCCGAATAAAATGAAACTTAGCTTCAAATTACTACAGAATATTCTCAGTCGATCAAGAAAAGAACTAATCCACGTACAGGCAAAGTCTCTTAATAAGACCATCGACTATTCAATTCTCCAATAATCAAGATATTAAGTCTACAGTTACAATAAAATAAAATCGGGTACCTCAATCTCATAGCATTAGCATCAGCTTCAGCAGAAGAAGCAATGGAAGCCATAGCTTCCTGAACACGGGTGGAATCAAGTTGGCGATCTTCAACACGGTCAGTGAGTTTATCAAGTGCTTTGCTTTGTTGCTGTAAATCTTTCGAATCGACTACTCTATCTATTCCTCCTTCGTCCCCACCTTCCATTTTTTCAATTTTCAAGCTTTTGCTTTCTTCTACTTAATTTTTTTAGATACTGAAACCCTAGATTGCCTCACCCCAGGGCTGTTTGTTTTTCTATTCTCGAATAGGGAGGAGGTTAAAGTTAAGAAAGGACTAAAGTAGCCCTCACCTGACCCGACCACCTTCCAGCCCCGTAATTTGGTGTTTTTTAAAAGAGATTTTTTTTTAATATATTAAAACGATATTTTTAATTTTACTTTTTACCTCAACTTAGGTAAAAATATATCAATTTAATATTTTTAAATTAATTGTATTTGAAAATACATTTAAAAAAAAAAAAACCTACCGCACTCCTTCAATATTCTATCGATTGGAGGCTGTTGAATATGGAGTTGTTTTTTTTTATTATTATTTTTGTTTGTGATGAGTATGCTTGGGCTATCATTCATGTCTTGAGGATTAAGATTTTTTATTTGATGTTAGTAATGATATTAGTAATATTGATAATAAATAAATAAAAAGTTATGTTATGGAACTAGACATTATTATTCTGTGAAAAAAAAAAATAGATATACATATTTTAAAGCAAGAATAAAATTTTATGACTTGGGTTAACATCATGATTAGTTAATTAAGATGTTTTTATTTAAACCATGTGATAAAAAAATAAACAATAATAATAAATTGATAAAAAAAAGTCATCATATCTTGAAAAACAAACCTTTTTCCAATAGTAAAAAAATAATATAGTCTAATTTTTAGTCAATTAAATATAAAATAACAAGATTAGATAAAAAAGAACAAATAAGAGCCCGAATAAATTAAGATTGTCACGATGGATATGTAATCCAAGTGATAAAAATTAAACCAGTCTAAGATCACTTACTAGAATCGTATTTTAGGTCATGAGGTTGAGATGATCTAATATAAACAAAATAAAAAAAAATTGCAAATTTATTTAAAAAAAAACATGTTGAATGATGAAATCGAAAAAAATAAAAAAAATATTAGCCTCCATTAACTTTTTAAAATCGTGACTTAGGTTGTTAGATTGAAAGCACCATATATGAAAAAACCACAATCATCAATAAATAAAACATGGAAAAATGAAATAAAGAAATAAAACACGCAAAAAGATCAAAAATAAAGAAATAGTAACTAAAAGAGTAAAGATAAAAAAAAAATAGAGGGCAACTACAAGTATTTTGTTAGAGGGTGACATTGAAAAGAAAAATAATTATAACAGGATGATAAAAAAATAAAAAAAATAACGATAAAATTGAAAAAATATAATACACCATAAATCTGGATTAAGTTGTGAAATTGAAAACCAATAAAAATTTTATAAAAGACCCAGCATAAAAAAATAAAAATCAAATTAAAAAAAAATATATGATAATTTAGAACCAGAGTTTAAATTGACAGCAAATAAAACCTTAACAAAACAACAAAGATTAAAAATTCTAAATCAAAGAAATAATTATTAAAGTTAAAATATCAATAATAAAAAAAATTAATATGTGATTTACAGAAAAAAAAGAAAAAAAAATAAAAGACAAGGCAAGGTCCTATAATAACAAATCGCCTCAACACCATCAATAATAAGATGGAGATATGATATTGCTTCATTGGCACAATGAAAATGGAATTTTTTGCTTTATAGAAATGTTGCAAGTGACCCTTGGAGTATGTGGGCATCTTTTGTACGCCTATAATTTTTTCAAACTAAAACAACATTTAATCTACATTAAAAAATCAAATCACCCTTCATAAATCTAGTAAAAAAAACATGGTGGAAATACCAAAAACCATATAGACACATGTTTTTATTTTTAAGGTAAAGTTGTTATTTTATCTCGTAAAAAAATCAAAAGACAAAGATATCCTTATCTTTATTTAAAAAGAATGACTTTAAAGATAGTTGAGATATTTTATCATGATTTAAAAATTATAAAAAATAAATACTTTTAGTTAATCCTCTAATAACTAGTATATAGCATGAAAATACCAAAATATTCCTATCAGCAAGACATTTGTGTTTTTTCCAGGAATAGCAAATTGATAATTAAACTGTCATGGTAAATAGTAATTTGAGCTACACAAGCATTGGTTTTCCCTTCCCCTTCAATTTTTTTTTTTAATTGCTGTGTTGTGTTTTGTTATATGATCAGGGGCCAAATTGAACTCCTTCATAAACACCAAGGACCAAAGCCAACCTTTTGCCATATTAACAACTGAAATATGAAGACAAAAATTAATGACGAAGATGTAAATAAATAGAATTACATGGGCTAAATTCATACCTCAATAAATCATACTTTTACCCATATTCGCACTGTAATTACATGGGCTGCAGGAAGCCCTCTGTTGACCACGGAGCACAGAAGAAATCGAGGTGAGTATTTATACATCCAAGCCCACATGAAAGAGTTACCTAGATGTGCACCACGTGGCGGTCCGCGCCAAAAGATTTATTAAAGGGTACCATTGAACCGTATATTTAGTAAAAAATAAATATATTGACTCCCCAGTTACGAGTTAGTTTTCTTGATCATTCATCATGTCATGGATTTTCAGTGAAGATACTCGTGCATAATGAATGATTAAATTTTAATTAAAAATAAAATCTTCAATTCAAGAGGCAGTTGAGGTTTGATAATCATTCAAATTGCTATAAAATAATATTAAACCATTTTCAATATCTCATTTAAAAACTTATTCCCTTGACCGAGATAATTAGTTGACAAGTATCAGAATCTTCATAATCAAACCTTTATCCTTGTCATTTCTAATTCAATTAAAAATTAAGTGTACAGTAACAGAGATTTCAGACAGGTTTTAAATTTAAATAATTTTTTCTCAAAAACACATGTCGAGAAAACATAAAATTACTATTAATATCTCATGAGTTTTTGAATTAGACAATCTCTTTTATTCGGACTCTCGTCACCATTGTGCATGTCAAGTGCATAAACAGTACTCTTAATCTATTCACAAGTATTTCGAAGTATAGTTAAAGGACTTGATCATAATTTGGTTCCCGGTATAGTCGTAGCTTTAAAGATCATAGTAGCCACAAAGAAGAAACCAGCTGGAAGAAGATAATCACCGGGGAGGAGGGTACACGTCCGTGGGGGAGGGGCTGGTCGGCCGGGGACCCAGTCCAGCTGGCTATATAGAAAATACTGGCAAGTCGGTTGTTTTTTTAATATATTTTTTTTAAACAGCCCTGTACTGTCGGTAGTACTGGTTATTTAAATGAAGTTTGAAAAATTATGGCTGGGTTTTCGCCTAGCCAAAACGAGCATGGAAAGGACCCTCACCACAGCCTATTTGCCGCGGCGTTATCTGACATTTTTAAGCAAACTGACATTTTTTAGTAAAAAGTCAGCAATGTCATAAATAGTATAAGTTTTTATATTTTAAAAGAGTTTTAATTTTTTAAAATTATTTTAATATACTAATATTGATTTTTTTTAAAAAAATAAAAAATATTATTTTAATTTATTTTTAAAATTTTTTTAAAAAAAAAACATCTGCATTTTAAAACACTCCCAAATCATACACTCTCTTTATATCTTGATGGTCATGCTGTATGTAATCTTTGAACAATTTTTTTTTTTAAATGAAGAGATCGAGTTCGGATCCACACCAGTTGTAGATAAATTTTATATCATTTTCCAACCAATTAACTAGTCATTCTATTATGATTTATTCCTAGGCCAGTTAGTCCGTGCCCTTCCAAAATCAAGATTACATCCATGCACGGTCATGTCAAAGGTCCAAGCCATCGAATCTAGAACTATAAAAATCCACGAGGGAATGCAATCTTACGACCTCAACTTGCGTGATCGAAACCAGAATGAGAGAAGTTAGATCGAGGATGTGTATATTTTACCATCTATATATGTTAATTTACCCTAATAGCTCTAATTAAAAGAAATTAAAGAAGCCACGCATAATAGCATATTGTCCCGCTGGTTAATATTTTTTTAATATAAAAAATATAATTTTTTTTATAAATCTCTTAAGTCTGAAAATCATATATAATCCAAACAAATTCGATTAAATAATTATACTAGATTCAAATAACTTGAATCTAATAATAATGTCAGACCCATTATTAAGATAGACTCAACAAACAACAAATAAATAAATAATAATTGTGTATTTTAATTGTCAAAAAAAAAATACAAATAATCAATCACTAATAATAATTCAACCATAATATCTCAACATGTGACATACATGCGAAAGAGGTTTGTATATTTATCTAGACAATTTATGACTAGATTTAGCTATTGAGAGGTCATACGAAAAGGCTTTAATCTAAGTAAAAAAATAAATTATAAAAAATTTAATAACCCACCTATCTTGATTTTTAGTAATTAGTCATGAGACAATCATATTAACTTTTCAATAACCCAAAACTCAATAAAAAAAAACTCTCATTTTCCTTTGCTAAAAAACACATAAATTCTAAACACAAACAACTAATTAGTCGCAAGACAACCAAATTCACATGCCTTTGCAAATTAGAGTTTCAGCTACAACAAAATGTAAAAATATCAGATGAGCTAATTAAATCAGTAATTTACATTGAAGTGAAACTACTCGGTGAAGCTCTCTTTTTCATTCTATTTACATTTTAATAGATATATATGGTGACTTATATTTAAAAGTATAGTTCTAAAAGGATCTTCTAACTTTATATGTAGAGAAGTTGGTGGTTATTTAATTGTGATGAAATCCTTTTATTTTATATTTTTCTTATATTTGATGCATAAAATAACGAGAATAATTAATTTAATTTGTTGATTTTTAAGCAAAAATCTTTTAATAACTTAAATGCAATGGATCTTATATCAACTACTAAAACATTGCTTTAACTTTAAAAGATATCAAATTTGACATTTTCCTTGCACACGTGCACTATATTTTCACACAATATAAGATTAACATATTACGTATGAATACTTAGTATAAAAAAGTTATAGGTTATTTATGTCACTAATAAGGATCAGTGATAGTTTATCAATATTATCATCATGATATATTTAACTCAATAATAGATTATCATTTGAAAAAATGAAATTTTAAATTAAGTGATGGGATAATAAAATTCATGTAGTTTGCTTTGTTTTAAAATTTAAAAACAACTTTAAATCATTTAAAGTTGATATTATTTACAAGTTTGCTAAAACATTTCATCTTGAAAATTTTAATTAATAACAGATACATGATTTGATATCTCATCTATAATATTATTAGATTAATGTGATTTATCATAAAAAATTTTATAATATGAATATTATTTTTAAAAATTTCAAGTACTTTGAATTTTATTTTTTTATATTTTATATTATTTATTTGGATTGAAATTTTATTATTAATTTAATATATATATATATATATATATATAAATTAATAATTAATCTTGAAAAATAATTTGTGAATATTTATTTTACAGCCAAAGATAGAAAAAATTCTTGATTCCATAATTGTTCACGCGCCTCCTCAATTAATAGCGTGGGCCTTATATATATATATATGTATGTATCTCCTCTGGAGCAGAATTATTCCGTGGTTTATTGCTATACGAATCCTAATCTTCGTCTTTCGTTGTGCGCGAGCGCGCGTG
Source organism: Populus euphratica (assembly GCF_000495115.2). Classification (NCBI taxonomy): domain Eukaryota; kingdom Viridiplantae; phylum Streptophyta; class Magnoliopsida; order Malpighiales; family Salicaceae; genus Populus; species Populus euphratica. Next base: position 3,069,967 of record NW_011499848.1, read on the forward strand.
TGGAGATAGAAGGGGCGGTGAGTGAAAGAGAGAGGTACTTGCACAATGGGTGAGTAGTTGAGAGCTAAGGACAGCATCTTAATGAGCTCACCGGCCAATAAGTGCCATGCTGAAAGAGAGTTGAATTTTTGCTGCGCCATTTCGTTAAAACAACAATCCATAGAGTCCGTGTATAATGCAGATATATTGATAGAAAGAAATAAATCTTGATTTAATCAAACTGCGTCTTTAATGCTTTACTATTAGCTGGTCTTCAGTATAAATAAGCTCGCCCTACTGATGATCTTCTCATAACCAAGCAAAACATTCCCTCCTCCTCTAGAGAAATTTGAAAGATGGGGAGATTTTCGAGCAAATATGTTGGCGTTTTAGCTGTGGTGTTTGTGCTAGTGTTAGGGTTAGCAGAGTGTAGAAAAATAGAAAAAGATGGCTTAGGAGGTGGTGCTGGAGGAGGTGGAGGCTTTGGTGGTGGTGGTGGCCTTGGAGGAGGCAAAGGTGGAGGAATAGGTGGCGGTGTTGGAGGAGGGGGTGGTGCTGGCGGTGGCTTCGGAGGAGGCAAGGGTGGAGGTATTGGAGGTGGCAAAGGCGGGGGCATTGGGGGTGGTGTAGGTGGGGGTTCTGGTGGTGGCCTCGGAGGAGGAAAAGGTGGAGGAATAGGTGGCGGTGTTGGAGGAGGAGGTGGTGCAGGCGGTGGTTTCGGAGGAGGCAAGGGTGGCGGTGGAGGTATTGGAGGTGGCAAAGGTGGAGGCATTGGAGGTGGCAAAGGTGGAGGCATTGGGGGTGGTGCTGGTGGTGGTGGAGGTATTGGAGGTGGCAAAGGCGGCGGCATTGGGGGTGGTGTAGGTGGGGGTTCTGGTGGTGGCCTCGGAGGAGGAAAAGGTGGAGGAATAGGTGGCGGTGTTGGAGGAGGTGGTGGTGCAGGCGGTGGCTTAGGAGGAGGCAAGGGTGGCGGTGGAGGTATTGGAGGTGGCAAAGGCGGGGGCATTGGGGGTGGTGCTGGCGGTGGCTTTGGAGGAGGCAAGGGTGGCGGCGGAGGTATTGGAGGTGGAAAAGGCGGGGGCATTGGGGGTGGTGCTGGCGGTGGCTTAGGAGGAGGCAAGGGTGGCGGCGGAGGTATTGGAGGTGGCAAAGGCGGGGGCATTGGGGGTGGTGCTGGCGGTGGCTTAGGAGGAGGCAAGGGTGGCGGCGGAGGTATTGGAGGTGGCAAAGGCGGGGGCATTGGTGGTGGTGTAGGTGGGGGCTCTGGTGGTGGCTTCGGAGGTGGTACCGGAGGAGGTGTTGGTGTCGGTGGGGGTGCAGGAGGTGGAGCCGGTGGTGGCTTTGGAGGTGGCAAGGGTGGTGGTGGAGGCATTGGAGGTGGAGCCGGAGGTGGTGGTGGTGCAGGAGGAGGATTTGGTGGAGGAGCCGGAGGTGGCGGTGGATTTGGAGGAGGCAAAGGTGGGGGAGGAGGTTTTGGTGGCGGGCATTAATTCCTAAATTAAGCGAGATTGTAACGTCATGCTTGTGCATGGGATATTTGCAATCGTATTATGTATCAATAGTTTTATCATGTTGTGACCTTGTAATGAAGATCTTAGCACGAACGAATAAATAAAGTTTGTATTATCTTGCATCATTTTCTCACACACACACACACATTCAATCCTTTACAAGAGGAAGAAATTGAAATTATCCGCATCACTTTATGCAAGCGGACATTCTCTTGGAAGTAGAATCGAAATTACAAACAAGAAGCTAGAAAAGCGAATCTGAACATATACCGGAAAGGTTGAAATGCATCATTATAAAATTAGCTTCTTTCAAGTGACTTGGCACAGCAAATCAAGGACGTCGCCTGATTCAGGGAAGTGTAGACCTAGAGGCTGAAGTAGTTATGAAAAACCTAGCTAGAGATTTGGGTACGTAGATTCCCCACGATACTGACAACGTATTACATGCAAGTTCACTAGACTGGAGAATGCCAGCTCTGGAATCAACAGTATTATTACAGGGGCATCTGTGTTACTAATCGCCAACAATCTAATTCTGCCAAGCTGGGAGCCATTCTTTGCCAGTAATGAAATCAACGGACATGAAACTTCTAGCTTCTTCTTCAGTAAGTTGTTTCGACCAAGGGGCGTGGTTTTCAGAATCGGCTCCTGGTCCATGGCACTCGTCTTCTGCCTGTTTAAGACTTCTGTTATAATTCATGAAGCAAGCATTAATTTATTTACATCAGATTAATAGATTACATAAAGAATATCAGCATGCAAATCTTGAACACAAGAAATGATATTAATCAAGGCTCATATTTATAGATGAATGCTTAAGCAAAAGGAAATTTCTTACTGTCAGTCGCCAGCACAGCTCCAATAAGTCCAGCCCTGAGGTGAAATGGTCTTGGAAAGATAGGCCTTCACGAAAACCACCCTGGAATAGGCACCCTTTGCTCTTCCTATGTACGCATTACCAATGCCATAAACCTCACAGCTCTGCAGGTCCTCATTAATTTGAAACAACAAAATTATATCCATGATTATAATTAATTTTGATCCAAAAAATGAAGTACTCACCATCGATTTGGCGCACTTGCATGGAAAATGGACCTGCCACGGCCAAAGAAGTCAGCTAAGCCTTGAACGTAGCAATTTTCATATAGTAATGCCTGCCTTTATAATAAAATAAAGTGTTATGGGTGCTGTAGAACCCACATTGATGGAATGCAGCCATGTCTGAACCAACAAATGCTGCCACAGACTGGCCCTAGTTAGTGCCTCAAGCTGCATTTAATAACAGATACTGAGGGAACATAAAATCAAAAGCAAATTCACACGGATGGAATGAGCTCTAATACTAGGATAAAGTTGATAAATTTTAAATTTTCTTTCCTTGCATATATACAGATCTATACCAAATAACAGAAATACACACTCACGCACACAGATTAAGATGTGTAAAGACCTTGAAGCTAATACCGAAAGCAACGAAATTGGGGGCTTCGACGGTAAATGTTGCAGATGCCTTAATATTAACAGAGCTTTGGGACCAGACAATGGCTGTCCTTCCTTTACCATTCCCTCTCATGAATATACAAGGCTTATTCTTTGGAATTGTATCTTTTCTCTGGCAGCAAAAACTGTGTAACTCTTTAGTTAAAGATCTCATTCTCTTCTAATTAATTAACCAGCAAAGAAGGGCTAATATTAATTATTTACCTATAAACTCCTTTCCTGATATATATGGATGATAATCCATTGAGAATTGTTTTTAAGAACAGCGTTTATGGCCTCTTGGATCGACGTAAAATCTCCATCGCCATTGATATCGACCTTGATCATCCGATAGGTGTCAATTTTTGCGTCAACAAAGGAAAGTCTATAACTGTTTGTGCAGACAAGCCATCAACATGGCCTGAAAAAGATACGGTAATAACTGAAATGGTAGCAAAGGCAACAATGTGGGTTGGTTTAAGGGACATATAAGGAGGCAAATTAAGAAGAAATATCCATGATGTTTAAGGAAATAGTTGTGCTAATAGGATTATGTTCAATTCTGAGTGAAGGGTGATGAAAAAGAATTGAAGGTTATAAAAAAAGACAGTGGGAGAGGAGATATTTATGATCTTCTTTTGGAGTTGAATCTATTTTGAAAGGTAGAATTAGCTGTTAATATGCTTCAGCGTGAGAAAGTTGCTTGACAAACTATTTTTAATTTTTTAAAGTGCTCTGATTTAAACTTGTATTCATTAAAATAATATTTTTAAAAATTTAATTTTAATTTTAACATATCAAAATAATTTAGAAACATAAAAAAGTAACAATTTAAAAAAGATTGTTATTATTCAGATAAAAGAAAAGAAAAAAACTCATTGCTAGTTATGGTGTTTTCTAGTGTCTTTTGCTTCTTTGGAGTAAAAAAACCGACCCAGTAAAATAAATCCGTTGGGACTCAAGAGGATGATTTCTTTTCTTTTCAAAATGATAATATAATATTAATTTTTTTATCACATTGCGTTTTTATATAGCTACTTATATTCAAAAAAAGTGCTTGAAAAATCTTTATTTAATGCCCTTTTAATTATTATTATTATTATTGGTTTATTTGAAGGCTAACCGGTTTTAAAGCCATACTACTTAAATCCCTTCTCCACATTTTTCGGGATTTAAATTTGAAGATGTAAATAAAAATCTCAAACGCCTCCCTTATTTTATATTAAATTTTTAATTAAAACTCAGGAGTTCCAATCCAAGGTGTTGCGCCAAGACCTAAATTCTTAGCTAGTTCAACTAAAAAAACAGAGGCTGGTTGCCAAAATTCTGATCTGAGTATTTTTATTCAATAAATAAATGGAAAAGATATATCTATGCTGATATTTATACCATATGGTGCGTGGTCGTTGCAGCACATTATGTTCATACTGGGAATGCTTAAAGTTCTGCATGATTATAATTGACTTATCATTCATTTTTGTTTCACAGGCTTCGAGAATGCGAACTATGCTTGCTGCCATCTTATAGGACCTCATGGGGGACTGCTACCATGTGGAAATATGTCACTAGCTTGTCCTGACAGAACAAAGTATGTCTTTCGGGATCCTTACCATCTAACTGAAACTGGAAATCTAATTGCAGCAAAACATCTGATGCGTGGCGGCTTAAATTACAGATCACCGATGAATATCCAACAAATTCTGAATTCTTGAATTGTTCACATAAATGACGAGAATTCCACAATGTGATGCTGAGTGTTTGTAATGACTGTGAGAAGGAATGTCGATCAGTTTTATTGAATAAAGAGACATTTATTGTCCTCAGACTGCTATTTTCAAGTCCAAAAAGAATTATAAAAAAAAGGAGTTTTTTTCTAAATTCTTCAAGCTACATAGCCTCGCAGATGGTGTTTTTACCAGCAAATTCTTTATCTTTTAGTTAATCTTTATTCTCGGTTTAGAAAGCACTCAAAATCTATGTTCTAAATTTGTTAGTTTTGCGAAAGTGGGGATTTCACAGACTTCACTCATTGATGGTGTTATCTAACTGAGATGAATTCACTGATTATAGCTAGGGTGACCCTTTGCCTCTGGAATATCATTGCTTGCACAGTTTAATATTTAAAAGATTAATCATTGCTACGTGGAATAACAATAATGCATAATTATGGGTTAAAAATGCTCATCGCGGAATTACCAATTCCTGGAGGTCTATACAGGCATAACCCATTGGTGCGAGCATTGTCAGGCATAGTGATAAGTGCTAGTTGGCTTTGGAGCCTGCCTTTTTACATGGACGCAAACAGAAACCCGTCCCAAAGCATAACAGAAGTGCGAGCTATAACACCCTCTATAGCACTTTGAGTCTTAAATTCTATTTCAAATCTTATTTTTTATTGCATGCATTTTCTAAAATTATATATATATCTCTCTCTTCTAAATAAATATTTAAAAAATTATAAAAAATATACTCAACTTCAAGCTCTAGATTTGTTTTTTAAAAATAAAAAGTTCAAGTTTTATAAATATCAGAATTATTGAAAACTTACATGGTTGTTAACTTTTAAACTTGTAGAATAAGTCAAATACATGAAAATTAATCTGAATATCCATATTAATCAAAATATAAAAAATACTTAAAACTAAAAACTAAAGTATTATATTCTATCTTAAATAACATTAAAATAATCCATTTATGATGTGTTGCAAAGATAATTAAAAATTTAAATTAGTGTTTTGGATTGAATAGGTTAGTCTTTTAAAATATTTTTATTTAAAAATATATTAAAATATTATATTTTTTTTATTTTTTAAAATTTATTTCTCACTTTTATACATCAAAATAATTTAAAATTATAAAAAAAAATTCAAAAAAATTTAAAAAAATTTAGAAATATTTCTAAATTAAAAATAGTGACAACTTCACAACACTCGCACATTTACCGCTAATTTTTCTAGTTAAGTCAAAAATTAACCACCTGACCAATTCTCTGTCATGTTCAGTACACATTACGACTATGATGATTGCTTCGCACTGTAACTTTATATTACTCGGTAAAATTTAAATATGCTCTCTCACAATTACAATTTTATCTCTAGACATCAAATTGCACGTCTTTTTTCTTCTTTTTTTTCCCCATAAACAACGTCGTTTTTTCAGAAAATTTAATATTTTCTATTAAGGAATCAAAATAGAAGACTCCAATTTTAGCAATTTTAAGATTTGCCTTATACGGCGGGGGGTAGAGGGTAGCACTGGTTAGAACACTTATCAAGGCAAAGTCACGACGTTGATTCTGATCATATCCAATTCCAAAGTCCAAAACCCTATAATTCAAGTGGTCGTCACAGTTACTCAGACCATGCCCACTAAGCTTTCTTACACGTAAACCAATAAACAACAAAACCTCAACAAAAACGTCATTCAGATCAATCAAGCCACCGAAAGACGAGTAACGTTCACTTCTCCGACTTGAAAATGGATCAAACCCGAATCGAAAACCTCATCCTGGTCACTCGAGACCGAAACGGCATCGCCACGATCACAATAAACCGACCCAAATCGCTAAATTCCTTGACGAGGCCTATGATGGTGCGTTTAGCCCATCAAATCAATGCCTTGGGCAAGGACGAATCAGTTCGGGTCATCATTTTAACGGGGTCGGGTCGGGCTTTTTGTTCGGGTGTGGATCTGACTGCCGCGGAGAAGGTGTTTAAAGGGGATGTGAAGGATGTGGAGACCGACACGGTTGCCCAAATGGAGCTGTGCAAAAAGCCCATTATTGGAGCCATTAATGGGTTTGCAGTTACTGCTGGGTTTGAAATTGCACTTGCTTGTGATATTTTGATTGCTGCTAAAGGAGCTAAGTTTATGGATACTCATTCCAGGTTCGTTGTACTTTATTTGCCGTTAAGGTAAAGTTGTGCGTGCTTGTATTTTGGTTTCACACTTAGATGAATATGGTAAAACGGTTTAGGAGCTTGAAAAAAAGAGCTATTCTAGTGTTCATAGTAGTATCTGCTTAGCTTGAATGAGCAACAGTTGAATGTTTTTTGGGATATAGAAAGTATTCACGTTTTTGGTGGAATTTGTGATTGAATTCACTTTTAATCTTTTAAATGTTCCGTGCAATTCTTGGTTAACATCGAGGGGCTCATTTTATCTTGGACTCCACCTTCCTATCTTTTCTTTTCTTTTTCTTTAGAATTACAATCTCCTATCTTAATCCCTTATGAATGACAAAAGTTTCATCCTTGGTAATTACCATCCGATTCGTTTACTGCAGCTTCCGAGTATGGAGCCCCCCCCACCCTTCGTTTCATATAATTTTGATTTATTTATATATTTAGAAAGATAAGTTTGTATTCATATTTCACATCCATAATCCATCTGAGACAAGACATCCATAGAGATAAAGAAGTTCTATACATAATAAAAAATCTAACAAAAAATAGAGAAATAAAAGACTCAACGCTAAGTGAGATAAAGAGAATGCTGAATGCCCTTTTGTCAAAACATTTAATGATACCACCTTAAAGAACAAGCAGCCACAGGCCACAGAGATGGAGAAGAAAGAGAGACTAATATCACATTTGAAAGAAACATGGATTATTCTTGGAAATAAGAGGCAAAACGTGGAAAACTGGACCTTTGCCTGGAACTTGCTTACTTGCTTTTAGGTTATTATTAGGCTACTTTGCTAGACTCTATCTACTTGGTTTACAAGGGAATCGATATTTCATACTTAGAAAAGAGCCATGTTCAATTTTTGGAGAATGCATCCAGTTTCTCTCTCTCTTTTTTCTCGCTCATGTAAAGGCCGGTACCATATACTTTTGAGGTGCTATAGTCAGGGCACATAATGAGCACTAAAGTTTTTTTTTTTTGGTGGGGGGGGGGGGGGGGGGTGTTGCTGGGGCCACCCCTAGTCGACTCATAGCATCTCCCATGTTTAGTGAGTTACAACTACTTCATTAGCTGAATTGTAAAAATGGAGTCCATTATCAAACAATTATGGTCTACACGGAGTTGGTCCTTCTGCGATTTAATAATCCCAACTCTTTAAAATCCTGTGTAATTGCCGGCGTCTCCCATTTCAATGGCACCATTCTTGCTTTTATATCTAAGGTCTTATGTTGTTGTCAGTCAATGCTTTTAAGTGATAGGCTCATGATGCCACGCAAAAGCTGTGTTAATTTAATGTGTAATGTTATCTAATGTTAACTTTTATGTTCCTGTGCTTAGCTTGTCCCCTCTAGGGCGATCTTTTTAGTATGTGTTAAAAATTAAAATGTTTGCTTGAATTGCCTGTGAAGGTTTGGGATATTTCCGTCATGGGGCCTCTCGCAGAAGCTTTCACGCATTATAGGGGCCAACAGGGCACGCGAAGCATCTCTAACAGCTATGCCAATTTCTGCAGAGCAAGCTGAGAGGTGGGGTTTGGTTAACCATGTTGTGGAAGAAGGTGAAGTTTTGAGGAAAGCCCAAGAAGTTGCAGAGGCCATTGTGAAAAAAAATCAAGACTTGGTGTTGAGATACAAGGCTGTTATTAATGATGGCCTGAAGTTGGACCTGGGTCATGCCCTTTCTTTAGAAAAGGTAGTTAATTGTTCACTGTTCTGAGTCTAGCATCATATGATAAAACAATGGAGCATTTCATTTTTGCGATTTAGGTTGCTGTTCTAAGACTGCATATTTTTCGGTCTGCCATTTTCTTTGCTATTAATTTCCTAGACTAGAAGGTGAATAAAATGAGGAGAAAAAGAAACATAAGGATGGCCTTTACTAAACAACCCCCTCTTAACTCGTTGTAAACTGTACTTGTATTCTTTTATGAGATTCTACCGTTGATGTAGTGTTAATGAAATATGTTAGCGTCACACTAGAAGTCAATTGGAACCATAGCAAAGTCATTTCTGTTCATCTGCTTCTTGATGGAACTTGCTCCAATCTCTCATTTTGACACGTACTCTGTCATATAAATGTAGATCTTTCATTTCTCTTAGCTGAGGGATTTTCCAAAAGTGTTATAAGCATATAATACTTCTCTCCTGAATTGTTTGTTTTCCGGTTACTTGCTTATGTTTTACCTAATTTCGTGTTCCAGCGAACTCCCTTTGTTATGGTTTTGCATAAATGGGCTTGTTTTTACCGTCAACTACATCCTTATGTTTTGCTAACAAATATTTTCTATCCCTGATTGCAAAATGGTTTGTTTCAGGAGAGGGCTCACGCATATTACAGTGGCATGAGTAAGGACCAGTTTCAGAAGATGCAGGAATTCATAGCTGGTCGGAGCTCCAAGAAACCTTCGAAGCTGTAACTTTCTAAATCGCCAAATTGTTCTGTTATTCTAAAAACCAACACGTTTTGTTCCTTAAAGGTGGGAAATCTGAGATCAATAAAATTATTTCATGTATAACCTGATTGGGTGGTTTGGATTTGGTAGACCTCTCTATTTGTTGAAACTGAAGAGCTAAAATTACAGAACGAAACCAATATTATAAAAATTAAATATTGATAAATGAAATTTAAAAAAGAAATTATATAAGGATCTAAAAAAAATCAAAATAGCAATATTCATGTTAATCTTTGAAATTCATGGCTTAATTAAAAAAAACATTAAATTGAAAAAAAAAATACAATAAAAAAATTCCAAAACAAAATAATCATCAATAAAAAAATAAGATTTAAATTTGGAATGACTTATTAAATTTGAAATGAAAAAAATTGAAATTATGAGAAATGAAATTGAAATAAAATTTAATTAGTGAAGGGATTAAAAATATTTAAAAAATAAAAAATAAATTTGATATAAAAAACCAAATAAAACTCAATGATTGGGAATGAAATTGAAAAAAAAAATTAAAAATAAAATAAATAAAAATAAAAACTAAATTGGATATGAAATATAAATGATAGAACACATTTATATTGTAGCCATGTACCTTTTTTTTGTATATATTTTATATTTATAAAAAAACTTAAATATTCATGAGTCAGCTTTATAACAATAAAAAAATCAAAATATTAAGATGAAAAGGCTCCTTAAAGTAAATTTTTATTTTGTTTTTTTATGATAGTTTAGTAATTTAATTGTGTTAAGCAAAAAAAATTTAGATACAAGTTAATATTTAAAAAAAAACTAATTAGGTTATTATACTTTTATAAAGGAAGTCAGAAGTTAGTTTTGTTCTTGATGACTAATATATCCTTATAAAAAAAAATTAAATCACCACTCAATGTATAGGTCAGTGACTTTTTTTTTTTGTAGGGACAAAGTGGGGAAGTTACTGTTAATTAATAATGATAGTTTTAATCGGAGGGATTGTAGTTCAGAACTTGTTCGGTTGATGATAGTTCTGTCTTCCGTGGGGAGTTTTTTTTTTTTTTTTTAGATTAACGTGGATGTCCGGTCAGCTTGCGCGTATCACGACTAATCCCACGGGCCCTGAAGTTAACAACCATGTAAGCCTCCAGTGGCTATCATATGAGCAACCAAGAACTCGAACTTGAGACCACAGAGGAAGCAAACCTCTTGTTGGAGTGGGAAGTTTGTTTCTTGTATGTTACATGGAGTAATTTGTGCATGTCGTTTTAGCTAAATACAGTGATTTGCTCTTATGTTTGCATCGTTTATTCAAATTGATCCCTATAAAATAAATCTGATCAATCAAACCCTTATGCTCTTAGATTTTGGCCAGTTCATCCCCTCACTCCAACAATTGGTAGAATACACTACCATTTAAGAGGATAAGGCATACAGTCGGTTTGATTGGATTAATGCCAACGTATTGTTGCGTGTCTTTGATGATTCGGCTTGAAGCGAGATTTTCTTCGAAGAAGAAGAAGCTCGGGGGCAGAAAGGTAACACCACATATTTCTAATAAGAGATTTCATAAATACACTTATTAGAGCTCGGTTGGAAGTAGGGAGCTTGATTGACAATTGTTTTTTTTTTTTTCAAAAAAGACTTGAATAAATTAAAAACTATGAAGACAGTCCGTTACCGTCACTTCACAGAAGGAACGCGTCTCTGGCATCAATCCATGGTTGCTTTGTACTGTATGGCACATGCAGGAATAACGTGGACGGTCAGTCCAGTCAGAATTAGCTTGCCCTCCATCCTGGGAAATTTGGATGTTCCCGAAAATAAAATAAAACAGAATATTGCTATTTTTTCGAGGATAAGGCCTTATCGCACGGTTAGTTGCCAGTCACCATCGAACAATTCTTTCGCTACTTGAACAAAACGTCGCGATCATATCATCTTCAATGAGGATCCTGGGAAATTTGGATGTTCCCGAAAATAAAATAAAACTTGGATGTTGCATGTGAATCTTACTTGGCGTTCATGCTCAAGGGCTACTGGGTGTCTTCAGTAACGTATTAGAAGGTATTTTTTTTAATTAAAAGTATATTTTTTAAAAAGAACTTAAAAATATGATATCGATGCAATGCGAATCTAAGTGTTTTCACTATTATTAAATAGCGTGATCGTGCTGAAAGGGATACTACATTGAACAGAAGCTTGTACTATAAAATATATAGGATTGCGGGGCCGTAAATCAACCAGACCAGCCACGTGTGCTTTAAGGGCCCTTCACAAGTGGAACCCATCACGCTCAGCTGCTGCTCGATCGCTGCTTTTTCACTTGGCACCCGATGGGTCCAACATCACATAGCCCACCCGGGATTTAAGGCATTTTGCGTAAAGCCTTTTAAACTTGCATCGGTTTTGCAGTGTTAATTTTTTCGGAGAAATTTAATTTATTTGTTTATTTTGGAAAACGAAAATAATGGAGAATAAGATTAGTCGGACTCGGATCTGCCCGCAGCCTGGCTAATAAATCACGTTTTAAGAGAGCCCGAAGTGCCTAGCCCGCAAATCCAGCTTTCCTTTCGATGATGCTCAAATCACCGTCCAATTCCATTTCGCATCATGGACCCACTAATGCCTCGCGGTACATCATTAATTCTATTCGTATTCTACCAAACAATAAAAAACACAAAACCTATCTCCCCCCGCAGCTCGTCTTCTTATCAAAATGGCTCTCTCTTTACCCTCTCTAGAACCCCAGCAACAGCAACAGCAAACCACCACCAATCGTGAGATCCAAGAGATCGACATTTTTCATCGATTCGACGTCGTATCTGACTCATCAGACCACCACTACCTTCACATCAAAAACAGCAGCAGCAAAAAAACCAAAGGTGAGGGAGATTCTTTAACAAATATCTCAAGCGGGGCTTCCAAGAAGATTATGCAGGAATGGAAAATCCTCGAAAAACACCTCCCTGATTCAATCTATGTTCGTGTGTACGAGAATCGAATCGATCTCTTAAGGGCAGTAATCATAGGAGCCGCAGGTACACCATACCATGATGGACTTTACTTCTTTGACATTGCTTTCCCACCGGATTACCCGGTCCAACCCCCATTGGTTTACTACAGATCATTCGGGTTAAGAATCAACCCGAATTTATACGCCAATGGGCGGGTTTGCTTAAGTCTATTAAACACTTGGCCTGGTAAAAAAAAAGAGAAATGGAATTCAAGTGAATCCACAGTACTTCAAGTCCTGGTCTCCTTGCAGGCCCTTGTTTTGAACGAGAAACCTTATTATAACGAACCGGGTAGTGGGATGTTACCGGGTCGGGTCATATGGGAGAAGAAATCTAATGCATATAGTGAGAATGTTTTCTTCTTGTCTTGCAAGACAATGTTGTTTTTATTACGTAGGCCACCAAAGAATTTTGATGGTTTTGTTGCTAGTCATTTTAGAGAGAAGGCAAGTGTTATCTTATCAGCTTGTAATGCCTATATTAATGGTCAGGTTAGAGTCGGGCTTTATAGAAACGATGGGTCATGTTCAAGTTGTAAATCATCGTCGCCTGTTCATGTCTCAGAGAAATTTAAAGGGTTGATGGGTCAACTATATCCACAGCTGGTTTCGGGTTTCAAGAGAAATGGAGCTTCTTTGGGGGATTTTCTGGAGCAGGTAAAGCAGCCGGTCGAGAAGAAAACGCCGTCGTTTAAATGGAAAACAGTCAGGATGTTTTTTGGGAAACTAAAGAAAGTTTTGGCGTTAAAGAAGGAGAATAGCAGTGGCCAAAGTGGGGTCCAAGGGAAGGGGTCTTGACGGAGGTGAAAGCGACCGCGGCGGAATTTTTAATTTTGCTTTATTAAGTTACTATAGAATTTTTTACAATTTTTGATGATGACGAGGATGGCTACTATTATAAGATTTTGAATCTTATGCTGTATGCTGTTAACATGGAAATATTATAGTTTTTTTCATTAGAAGATAAATAAAGTTTAAATCTGTTTGTTGCGTGAAGGATAGGATTTGTAGGGAATTTGTATCTTATTTGCTACATTCTTCTTTTTTTTTTCCCTTGCGTGTTGTGTTGTGTGTGTTTTTTTCTCTTCTAATAGTAATGTTTTTTTTTTATAGTATAACTATCAATGTTTAAATATTAATTGGTAGTCAAATTTTTTAAAAAAATTATAAATTTATCGTAAATTCCAGGAAAATTTCACACAATTTTTTTTTAAAAATAATATTTAAAATATTTTTCTCTCCATTTTATAAATAAAATATATTTTTTATAAGAATTAGTAGTATGTAACATATAAAAATTATTTTTTTATTTTATCTTGTAAGATTTTGTTTGGCATAACTTTTATTTCTCTAGAAAACTATCAAAATAAATTTAAATATATGTTTCTTAAACAGTTTTAGGTAAAAAAAATTCATAACAAAAAATTATTAAAACAAATAAAGTTTTAAGTACTTAATCCAAAAACAAAATTAAATGAATTGTTTTAAAGATATTGATTCAATCATGAATCTTAGATTATTACTATGAAAATATTATAGTTTTTTTATTAAAAGATAAATAAAGTTTAAACCTGGTTATTATGTAAAGGATACAATTTGTCTAAAGTTTGTTTATTATTTGTTATATTCTTATTACTCTTTGTGTATTGTGTTGTGTTGTGTTTTTTTTTTTTAATGGTAAAGTTTACCTTATATCAGTTAATCTGACTTTGCTGATATAGAAATTTTCTAGTGTAATTCTCAGTATTTAAATATTAATTGGTAGTTAAATTCTTTAAAAAATATATAAATTTATTGTAAATTCCAAAAAAAATACACACATAAATTTTCTAAAATAATACTAAAAATATTTTTCTCTCCATTTTATAAATAAAATATAATTTTTATAAGGATTGGTGGTATCTAACAAGTAAAAGTCATTTTTTTCTTTTTTATTATTTATTTCTGTAAGATTTTGATTAGGAAAACTTTTTTTTCTCTATAAAACTATCAAAATAAACTTAAGAATATGTTTCATAAATAGCCTCTCATGTAAAAGAAATCATTAACAAAAAGTTGTCCAAACAAACAAAATTTTAAGTACTTAATCCAAAACAAAATTAAATAGATCAATCTAAAGATATTGATTCAACCATAAATCTTAGGTTGTTAACATGAAAATATTATAGTTTTTTTATTAGAAGATAAACAAAGTTTAAACCTGGTTGTTGCGTGAAGGATATAACTTGTCAGGACTTTGTTTCTTGTTTGTTACATTCTTATATTTTCTTGTGTATTGTGTTGTATAGTGTTTTTTTTTTTTTAATGTCAATGTTTATATTATATTAGTTGATTTGACTTTGTTAATGTAGGAATTTTCTACTGTAACTTTCGGTATTTAAATATAAATTGGTAGTTAAAATTTTTTTAAAAATTATAAATTTATTGTAAATTAAAAAAACACAGAAAAATTTTCTTAAATAATGCTAAAAATATTTTTTCTCTTTATTTTATAAATAAAATATAATTTTTGTAAGGATTAGTAGTATGTAACAAGTAAAAATTATTTTTATTAATTTTTTATTATATATTTCTCTAAGATTTTGTTTGGAAAAACTTTTTTTTTCTCTAGAAAAGTGTCAAAATAAACTTAAAAATATGTTTAATAAAAAGCCTCTCAAGTAAAAGAAATCCTTGACAAAAAGTTGCCCAAACAAACAAGGTTTTTAAGTACTTAAATCAAAACAAAATTCAATGAATCGACATAAAGATATTGATTCGACCATGAATTTTATACTGGTAACATAGAAATATTATAGCTTTTTATTAGAAAATAAATAAAGTTTAGACCTAGTTGTTGCATAAAAGATATAATTTATCAAGAGTTTGCTTCTTATTTGTTACATTCTTATTTCTTCTTACATGTAGTGTTGTGTTGTGTTTCTCTCTTTTTTAATGACAATATTTACACTATATTAGTTAATCTGACTTTGCTAATGTAGGAATTTTCTAGCGTAACTCTTATTATTTGAATATTAATTGGTAGTCAAATTCTTTAAAAAATATATAAATTTATTGTAAATTCCAAAAGAAAAAACACAAAAAACTTCTAAAATAATGCTAAAAATATTTTTCTCTCCATTTTATAAATAAAATATAATTTTTATAAGAATTACTAGTATGCAACAAGTAAAAAAAAAATATTATTTATTTCTGCAAGATTTTGTTTGACAAAACTTTTTCTCTTTCTCTAGAAAACTATCAAAATAAACTTAATGATATGTTTTCTAAACAACCTTTTAGATAAAAGAAATCCTCAACAAAAAATTGTTCAAACAAACAAAGTTTTAAGTATTTGACGCAAAATAAAATTAAATGGATCCACCTAAAAATATTAATTCAACTATAAACCAAACTAAAATCTAATTCAAAAACTAAACCAAAACAAAGATTTCAACGGAAACAAAAACAAAGTTTAAAATTTACATAAAATATAATTTTATAGAAAAATAAATTAAACACTTAACTCAAATAATAAAAAGCTCAAAAACATTCATAAAAAACACCAAATAAAAATCTCAATCTAAATAGGTTTCATGTAATTAAGAGCAAGGTTTATTTGAAGATCATGCAAACATACATGATCTAACATCTTTTTATTGCTAGATAGCTCAGTTTTTCTACTGGTAGATAGTTCAGTCTTTCTACTCCTATCCAACATTATCTGATGATATTAGCCTGGATATTGATTTGCACCCGTACTTTTCAGGGCACCATACAGACCCTTGGCAATTAAATATTCTGATTATCTAGTATACAACATTCAGCAGAAAGAACTATGTTTTAAGAAGCACAAACTTTGAGAAATGATGTTACATGTTCATGAAACATATGCATATATGATTCTCTTTGTTTGAAATTATCTTATTCAAGATTTTGAGGAGGGTCTTGCCATTAAAGAGTGGGTTTTTAAAGAGGTGATTTGATAAGGACACCGAACTAGAAATATTGTTTATGCACGTGTGTAATCATAGATGATGGAAGATATCTCAAACCATTGAGAAATTAGGCTTTAACTTATTTTTTAGGTTTAATTTATATAAATTTTTAGATGAGTTTTATTAATTTAACTTTATTTGTTGAGTTTAATTTAATTATTATTAGGTATTTTATTTAGTGGGTCATAAACCCAATCGCTTATTCTAGTTAGGGTTTTAATATCAATACCCTATTTTTTAAAATATTAAAAAAAAATTAATGACTAATAAAAATATTGTAGTATATCTCTAATCTTTTTTTTTTAAACATGTTTTCTAAAAACTTTTTTTATTTTTATTTTTATTATTTATTATCCCGCGTCACTATCTCTCGTATCTGAATATGTTTTCATCAGGAAGGACGACAAGCTTCTTCAGCAGATCAAAATTGTGGTGGCCGACTTTGTCACTAACATAAACAGGACCACCACATATGGCTCTTGATCCAGCATGAGACTCAGCACAAAGATGACCTGATTGGAACATGTTCCAATCAGGTTGAATGAACTGTCCCTGCCACAGATGAATCATGTGGACTCCTTGTAACCAGTACACTCCCATAGGATATCCATTTGGGTCTTCCAACCAGAAATCATCACCTAAATGAAAATGAACTTATCAATATTAGCCTAGGAAACATATTTGTTTCATATAAAAGATAGAACCCTACATTGCTATCATAACATTGCTCTATCCTCCACAATTTTCAAGTAGCCAAAGCAATTCTTCTGTGGTTTGGGACTTACCAACCCTACCCATGGAAATATGTTCTCGTGCCCAGAAAGAAGAAGTCATTGAATGGCTCCATGCTTGCAATAAGCCCAGACCATTCAAAGTTCTTGTTCGGAGATTGGTTCAACCCATCATGGTGTGCCTTGGCAAGCTTAACTCCGCCACCTTGGTCCTCAGATACATGTTCCAGAACCTGGTGAATATGAAAACAAGGATCAACAAGAGAAGAGATTAATGCTTCCAAAATTGTTGATGCTGTTCCCAAAACATTTTATTACATATATAGAGCCAATTTTTTAAAACTCCGCCTTTTCCTTTAACCGAACTTAGACGTAACATATATAACATCTTTGTGAGGGAAAAAACCATGCACACGATTCTATATGCAACAAAAGATTCCGTTACCCTTTACCATTGTCTCTGTTAGGATTACTTAAATGAGTGTTTATAAAGAGCTTAAAACAGAACCCCATTTAACCACTAACAGAGAGCTTCTGAAAGAAAAACTATAAGGGACACCATGCTAATTAACTACTTGACAGTCTCGAAATGTTTTGTTAAAGAACGAATCAATCAAAAAACACTTTGTTGCTATCAAGAACTTGTTAATTCAAACCAAAAGAACAATGCCGAAATCATTCTAAAACATTTGATAAAAACAACCTACTAAAGTCCGTTAAATCTTTCAAGGAGCACAATCTATCGAATTTAAGAACATTGAAAAACCTGAAGAGGTTAGCATTGAAGAAATGGTGCTTACCTGATAACATACTCCACAGTACATAAGAATGATATGCATTCCATCCTCTGTCTAATAATTTTGGGTGTTGGTGATTTTATAAAAGCAACTAATACAATCAACTGATAATTTACATAATGTGTATGCATGTATCATAATCTTAAAAGAAATAACATGATGCACATACGATGAATGATAGAATATGTCTATTTCGTCGGTAGAATGGTGATGCCGTGATGGTATTAGCGACCCACAAAGATTACTAGAGTTATGCAAATCCTAGAACTCAACTATAAATAGCAATTTTGAGCCTCAAAAGTCAAATCTGTTAACATTGAGGCTGGTGTTAACATGATAAACGAATGTACATTTATGCTTGTGTTATCAGGATAATGATGATGATGTTGACTGTTGACGGTGGAATGGTGTTAAAATGCTGAAAAATGACCAAAGAAAAAAAAAATTGACATGGATAAACAACACTTACATGGATAACGTCTACTTTAACTCCAGTAATACCACCATCAACAAGATAGGAATGCATGGCCTCATAAAAGTCTCCAGCTTGATCAGGATTGACAAGTCCAAGTCCATCTTTAATAATCATATCAGCAGCCAAATCAGGCATAGTCTTTTCTACCCAGCAGCCAACTATGCAACAGTAACCTTGGCGTAAGGGCCAGTCCCAGGCGTAAATCCTCCCCAGGAACCATCCAGAGCATGCCACGCATAAACATCATCCAAGCCTGGAAATTTTGACCACAAATCACTCGCTAGTGCCTTCGATGCTCATCTATCCAATCCCTTTTCTTCAAATGTTTAATTGGTTTGGCTCGGGGAGGCCTGAAACATCAACCCCTCTTGTTTTAGTTTTCCCTTGTCTTCGCTAAAGTACCAATCTCTTTGACAATAATGTCATGTTTATCTTGGTCAAATGTTGGCGTGTCAGGCCGTGGCATGGTACCAGCTTGGTTCTTGGTGAACTTTTCATTCTCCTTGAACTTGTAGAGCCTGTAGAGCATTTGGGACCCGGGTCCAGTGAGATCTTTCGAGTCTTCAGAAGGAGACTCGTGATCCATGTTTGTCCTTTGCCAACCATCGTCAATGATAAACAAATATTGGAGGGAATTCATTTTCAGTCAGGCTTTGGACACCATGCAATAAACCAGCGTTTTCTCTTCCAGGAGCCTGAAAGTCCCCAAATGAACATGTACGGCAGAAAAGACATCCCTTGTGAGATCAGAAGGATTGTCTCCAAAATGTAAACATACACAACAATTGAGAGATTTTCCTTTTGCTTTGGTAGAGCCACGCTCAACACACAAGGATTGTCTGCACGCCTCTGACGCCTGGTAGACCTGGACCCTTTGAATCACTCGACACGTCAGATCCATTGGGCCCCCTTGAAGGCTTTAGTTGGTACCCTTGACAGCCCATCCGCGGCGCAGCCCCTTCACTCTTCCCTCGAACTGCTAATAATCAAGGCTGACCATAGCAAGAGCCACTGTGGGCCTTCCATATCCAGCCCAATCATCTAAGTTTGGGCTACAATGACCGCATGTGCAAAATTGGGCCCGTAACCATCGACATATACACCGTACTTGTGAGGTGAATAAGCTTTATTTACCCTTCAATTTTAGACTCCTCCTCTGTTTTGTCAGTGTAGTATGTATTTTAAAAGTATTTTTAAAAAAAATTATTTTTTTTTTATTTTTTACTAATTTTAAATTAATATATTTTTAATTTTTTAAAATTATTTTGATGTACTAATATCAAAAATAATTTTTAAAAAATAAAAAAAATATTAAAATATATTTTAGCATGAAAAACTATTTAAAAAACAATAATAATTACACTTTTATAGCCGGTTGTTTTTTTATTATCTTTTTAATAGACATTTCAATGTAAATTTATGAGAATACTGTCGTTTAAGAAACTCAAATCCCGCCTGATTCTTTAAAAAGATCATCTTTACAAAAAAAAATGAAGTGTCATAAGGTGTTAAAATTCTTTTTTTTATTGTTATTTTTAAAAATAAAGAATGTTTGGTTTGAGAATTGAGTTTCTTTATAGGAGGGTGATTTGGTAAATTGAGGTGAAAACATATGGCAATAATAAATTGAGGAGTGATTTTATATTTGAAGATAAATTAAAAATAATTAAGCTCGCTGTGATGAATTGAAAACTACACATACGGTCATGAATAAAACACTGCAGAGCGTGACTAAATTATTATAGTGATACTTACAAGATATTATTTTATTTAAATAGTGTTTCGTTTATTTTTTTCAATTTTTTATTTAAATATTAGCTTATCTTGGAAATCAGGCTTTCTTATTATTTTTTTTGTACACTTGGTTATGTATAGGTTTCGTAGATTTTTTTTTTGTTATTTTAACTTTCAACACTGTATATATTGTAAGGGGTTTCATGATTTTTTTAATAAATATATCTTGATTTATTGAATTGAACTACGGGTTTAATAAATTGATTTAAGTTATTTATAAATTTGATATTTTTTTATTTTTATTTTTAATACTAATATATTAAAATAATGATTTTATATTTTTTATATTTTATTGTATAAATTTATCATGATACGATTTTATGTGCTGTATCATAAATTTAATATATTAACTCAGGTGGATTAAAATTATTTTTTAGTTATTTTTTAATTAATGTTTTATTTCATTATTCAGTATTAAATTTTATATTCTTGATGTGATTGATTTTAATAAGATTATCCCGATCTCACGATCCAAACTATGTTCTTGGAATATATATATATATATATATCTTTTTTGATATTATTTTTTTATTTAAAATCAAATTAATCAAGACTTGATATTGAGAGTTTATTTTAATTTATTTTTTAATAAAATTATAAAGATTTTATCATTTGAGTTATAATTTTAACAAATTAAACTAAATTAATTCAGTACATCATTGTTTTTAATTTTTAAAATATATGTCACCCAACATGTCACCGTGTGAATATTGTATTTCAAGTTTATAATTAAAAAGATTATTCCAAAATATGTTACGAACACTTGAATATATATATTGATTTGGCCTACAACGGGCCAAATCCAAGCATTGAACAAATTCATTTATTTTTTATAGACTTTTAATCGTTTGAAACTCTAATCAAGAAAGAAATAATTTACTGCAAAGCCATGAAGTCACCGTCACCATGATGGCTGCGTTTTTTGTTGTAATCAGTAAGATAACTTCGGCTTTAACATATTTTTTGGAAGTGTTTTTAGTTTTAAAAAATTAAATTAATATTTTTTTTAGTATTTTTTTAATGATTTTGATATAATGATATGAAAAGTTTTAAAAATTATTATTATTATTCAAAACAAAAAAAAAATATAAATAAAAAATACTTTTAAAAAATAAAGATACTGTAATATCAAAAACATCCCTCAGACAGTCAATTTAACCAAGACAATCTAGGTCATTCAGGGATAAAGCCATTTTAAATGCTTGAACTTATATAATTCTAACAATTTAATGTCTTGTATTTAGTTTTATTATTGGGTTTTTAGTTTTTCATTATAAAGTTTTCAAGTGAGTGTGTTTTATTAAATGCTAATACGTCTGTTAATGATGACGTGGACTCTGGCAACTAAAATAATATTTAAAACTGAAGTTATTAACGAGAAAATTTTATATAAATCTTGTTGAAAATTAAATAACAATAACAATAGTTTTTTTTTTACATATATATATATATATATAAACAAACAGTGATAGCTTAGATATAGGAAACTTATTTTGCTTTCAAACTTTAATTTTTTTCTTTTATCTTCTAGAAAAAAGTCTCTTTATGTCCAGAATTTTTTTTATAAAAAAACTCAGACATTTACTGGAACAAAATAAAAAATCAGAGAGTCAATCAATATAATCACATCATCCCTTCATATAAATCCACGCACACATATATGACTGTGATTTGGTTCATGTGATACATTAATGCATTAAAATGCATCCACATGATGGTATGTCATCCCCACCTGTTTGAAGATATAGTAGCAATTGTAATTTAAAATATTTTTATTTAAAAATATATTAAAAAAATTATTTTAAAAAAATTATTTTTTAAAATCAATATATCAAAATAATTTTAAACTATAAAAAAATATAAAAAAAATTAACTAAAAAATTTTAAAATTTTAAAAAATATAATTTCAATCACGTTTTCAACTATGCCGCAGCAGAAACATAAAATTGCGTGCGATGTCCCCTCATGTACCACATATTGACAATCGGAGAAACTCTTGTGCCAATTCCCTGAGCTCAATCGGCCCTACTGAATCATACAACGGAAACACAAATTTGTGTTGCCCCCAATCAAGAATGGACTATTTTCTGGGTCAATTTATGCCAGCAGTTCTTGCTGTTATGAATGGAATGCAGACGAGCAAGTTGAGCTCTGATAGAACTCGAAGCTACCACAAGCGCATAAGGTATCTGACGTGATCAAGTTCAGCTGCCGAGCAAGTTATATCAACCATGAAATCAAATTATTTCTTAGATGCGAAGCAGCGGCACGTTGTACTGTAGGATTAGCAGTAAAGAGACTTCTCTGCTTAACTTATGTCGATGTGTCCTCGGATTGTTCAATGATGTCCACTATCCCTGAATAAATCCTCAACAACTAAGACGCAGTTCATGTTCGAAATTTCATAAAATGAGAAACTAGCTTGATGTGTCCTGTGACATTACTCACATCTTAACCACAAGAAACCACACAGTGACTACGATTTTTGAGGAGGACAGAACACTTTCTTTGTCGTGTTTCCCTGGCAGCATATAGGCCCAGGTGATTCAACAAGACCAATAACAACAAAAAAAACAACATTGCAGCAATGTCAGTGGAGCTGTGGCTTCCAGCTCTCTTTTGGCAATGGGGTGGACGTCTCCATCTTCAAATGTGATCCAAAACTGTCAACTAACGAAATGTCTTGCACAGCTAAATTATTGTCAACAACCGAGAGAGAAGCGGCAACTTATATTTACCAACCCACTCTGTCAAATTTTTTTTGTTTGGTCGCTAATCGAACAACCGTCAAAAAGGATTTGCTACATTTTCGAAGTAGCTTTAACCACACGAAAAAGCTTTTCCCCTCGAACTAGAACTAAGGTTAGAAAATCAATATGGTTGAAGATGCCGCAGATTCTAGAAGAGAAATTGCAGACTAAAAAAAAAAATCGAGTCTCAAGTACTTATGTTGATGAGACCAGGGGAGACGAATGCCCGGTAATCTTTGCAACCGACTTTTCCTTCACTTGTTTATTCTATTCGCCTCAAGAGTCAAAGATTTTGACATTTTTATTTTCGCATTCGTGTTTATAATTCACTGGGTTCTTAAAAAAAAAATCTATACTCCATTGTATCTAAACCATACTTCATGCATATTTTACTTTTTAACGTTAAGAGTCATTCACCAATTTTTGTGTATCGAAACTATTTTTTTGTCAGCCAGGTATGAGGTACATACACCATTCACATAAACAGTTCACAGTTAAAAAATCAGGGGAAAAAAACCAAACTGGGCAAAGAAGCAAAAATGTCCCAAGCCAAAGTGAAAATTAACCCTTTTTAGACATGATACATCCCCAAGACTCTTTCTTTTGACATACATACATTACTTGCATGCACATAGCCATAAATACATACAAACAACAGACACTGACATCAAGACCCAGCAAAACCATCCCCCACACCATTTCTCCCGTCTTCCTCATCAAAGTAATGACCTTTCCTCTGCTCCTCTACAACCGAGCACACCCTTCTCTTATCACTATCCGCACCAATAAATTTAGATCGTTATATTATATTAAAAACACATATTGCAAAACATCAAGAAAGATTAAGCGGGAGGGAGAAATTGGTTTGGTTTGGGGGTTAGTTTGATTGAGAGATGTGGGATGCTTCAGGCATTGATGAATCTGCTTTCTTTATGTTTTAGGCCATTTGGGCAAGGTAGCAGTAGAAACAGTGGTACAAAGTTTCAGTCTTTTGTTGGTATCAGCAAAGAAGGGAAAGATGGATTGCTTTGGTATAGAGATATTGGAAGATATGGGTCTGGTGAATTTTCAATGGCTGTTGTTCAAGCTAATCAAGTACTTGAAGACCAAAGCCAGATTGAGTCTGGACCTTTTGGAACTTTTGTCGGTGTTTATGATGGTCATGGTGGACCTGAAGCTGCACGTTTTGTCTGTGATCACTTGTTCAGGCACTTTCAAGGTCTGTTCTTTTTAAATGCATTTTTTTATCAACCCTTTTATATCTCTTAAAAATCTTGCCTTAAAAGAAAACTTTGCTGGGAGCTGTGGGATTTTCAATCAGTTTGCTTTTTTTTTTTTTGAGACTTTGACAGGTTCTGCTCCTTTTTTTGTGAGTTTAGATGAAAAACTATTTTGTATAGTTTAATTGGATCATAGAAAGCAGCTTTCTATTTTTAGGACTATAAATTAATAAAAAAAACAATTATCGGTATTTAAAGATGGAATTTTGCGTGCGAAAATCATTGATTGGAAGGTATTGGTACCTATCGGTAGCTTTCATGCTTTTAATTACTGAAAGTGATGCAGTTTTTTGGAGCTGTTCACGTTTGTGGTTATCTCTGTCTTGTCAATTCCATGGATACTGTTTGTAGTGATATTCAATCGGATTTTGCTTTTTGTGTAAGCTTTTGATTGGCTTTTATGAGTTTGCAATGCTTTGTACTTCAAACAACAGTTTAGACTTGGAACAGGGTGATTAAATGTAAGCTTTATGATTAGTTTTTAGTAGAGCCACCTGCCTAGTTCCTTGCTATTATACCCAAAAAACAACACAATGTTGGCCATTAAATTTAGATTGAAATCTAAGTCAGTGCTTCTAAAATGTGTGCTGGCCAAATGCATTAGCTCTAGTTAGAAAATAGATTTGCTCGAGGATAATGGATTTGAGACTTTGAATTCCAGTGAAAAAGCAGGGCATATATCTTCAATTTTTTTATTATTTTTGTTTCTCAATTATTTTGATCTTTTTTGGGTTTTATTTCATTTAACTTTAGAAAAGGATTGTGCCTTATGTTGGCAATCTTAGACTTTGTGGTTATGCACCAATTTCAGCAGAGACGCAGGGTGTTGTGACAAGTGAGACCATCCAAAGAGCTTTCTGCTTAACAGAGGAAGGGTTTACCAATTTCGTGTCCGAGTTATGGAGCACTCGTCCCCAAATGGCAACAGTTGGGTCATGCTGTCTAGTTGGAGTCATATGTCAACAGACCCTCTTTGTGGCAAACCTGGGTGATTCCCGTGTTGTGCTGGGCAAGAAAGTCGGCAACACAGGAGGTATTGCTGCAATACAATTATCAACTGAACATAATGCAAACCTTGAGGCCATCAGGCACGAACTCAAGGACTTACATCCAAATGATTCCCAGATTGCTGTCCTTAAGCGTGGAGTCTGGAAAGTGAAGGGGATTATTCAGGTTATTTCAAATCCCAATTTAACTTTCAGACTATTTCAAATTAAAACACGTCTTAGGTGCTTTTCTATTCTTGAAGTTTTTTTTTTTTTTAAAAAAAATTCGGGGTGATAAATCATGGAACTACTAGGTTGGATGGAATTTTTGTGGTTCTTGGGTTGAGAACTAAATACAAAATAGCATTGTTTATCATTTGGTAAGACCAGTCCAGACTGCTTTCAGGAAGTCATCAACTTTGTTGTGGTTGTTAATGCTATACCAATTTACCTGTTGCTTTCCTGTTTAGGATATATAAAATTATTTTTAAAACAATTTGTTGGAGTTATAGAATTGTGTCTACAAGGTGCAAGAACCACAAACAGGAGATCAGAAAGAACAACATATAAACCAATACCAAACCCCTGCAATATTCACATGCTCTGACAAATCCATGTCTTGCATATATGTCTTAAATTGAGATGATTTTTATAGTCATTGGTCAGTGCATGGCTTCATTTATAGAGGCAAATTAGTTGATTGATGATATTCTTCCGTGTTCCAGGTAACTAAAAATTTCTGTCCCAGGCATTCCTTTTTGTGCTAACAGATAAAATGCACTGCATGTCGAGCTAGATGCTTTGTTATTTATATTGTTGATACACTGTAGGAAATAAGTATGTTTATTGTGAAAGAGAATTTAAATATTCTTCATCCAGCCTTTGCATCGATGAAGATTACTTTGAAGTCAAATGTTGTGGAAATTCCTTGGTTTACATTGTGGGTTGCATTGGATTATCAGCATCTAGGTTCTTAATATTCATTGCATGTTCCTTTACAAATAATATTATCATGGACTCAATGATTGTATTGGATGCAGGTTTCTAGATCCATAGGAGATGTATATATGAAACATGCACGATTCAACAGGGAACCAATTGATGCAAAGTTCAGACTTCCTGAACCAATGGACATGCCAATCTTGAGTGCCAATCCAACTATCCTTTCACATCCTCTCGATCCGAATGATTCATTCCTTGTATTTGCATCTGATGGTCTTTGGGAACACTTGAGTAATGAAAAAGTTGTGGATATTGTCCACAGTAATCCACGTGCAGTAAGTGTTTGTACTTAATTATTTGGTAGTCAGGCTTTCTGCATTGAGTTACTTTCATGCTTTTGTGCTTCTATTTGATTAGGTAGCAAATGACCATAAAGTTTTAACCTTATTTTGGAACTATGCTGCTTGGTGTTAGCCTTGTTACTAAAACTTGCATGCTTAGTTATTTCATAAAAAACTCAAATGACCTTTTCTCTAGGATATATATGGTAAAGCAAAATCTCTTGGAAGAGTTTGGAATGAAAACTAGTGGAAGCATTACAGCACTATATATATATATATAATGTTTGTCACAGATAATTCATGAATTGTGAATATGAACTTTTTTAAAGTTTTGACACAGAAGAGAACTGCAAGTAGTTTCATCGATGAGTTACTTTGTATCTTATTTGGATTATTCATCCACTATCTATTTTCTCTAGTTCTGTGCGTGGATTATGCATTGATATCCAATGTAATCCACGGTCAATTCATTTTCATGTATAATTAAACATAGAGCAGCCTTGGAGTTAAATATGTGATAAATTTGTTGGCTTGTGGATCAATAAGCTGGGATGTATGCCAAGGAATCATTCCATGAGATTGAATATTATTGATTTGCATCATCATAGCATCTCGAAACTGACCTTTTAGATTGACATCCTCTCCACACGTGAATTGTCATGAATTCTTTATGCATATTTTGGCAATTTAGATGTCTATTATTGACAACAAAAGTACATGACGTGCCAATTCTATCTTCCATAGTACTTGTGGATTGCTGGGATATGGATGTGTGCACGGAAATGTATATCATGCACCATTATCAAAAATTATATAGTTGTTTCATAACGGATGCTTGTTATAATGCAGGGAAGTGCCAGAAGGCTTGTCAAGGCTGCCCTACAAGAAGCAGCAAGAAAAAGAGAAACGAGATATTCAGATCTGCAGAAGATTGACAAGAAGGTTCGGAGGCACTTTCATGACGATATAACTGTAATTGTTTTATTCTTAAACCACGATCTCATATCCAAAGGCGCAGTGCAAACCCCACCAGTTTCCATCCGAAGTGCCTTGGAGCACTGATAACCCATATTTCTGCTGCCTTGTTGTGGACAACTCCCAATAACATATCAGCAGATCAAGACATATATCGAGATGCATGGCTATACAGCTGCACATTGACAAAGCGGTTGCCGTGCCTGGATGCTAATGCCAAGACGTCTCTTATTTAAGAGATTTTGAATTTGTAAAATGTTTGTCAGAAAAAAATTAAAAATAATAGCGGCTAAGTCCATGTACACCCTGAGAATGTCTTCAAACGGAACAGCATATGCAGATGCAAGGAAGTTGTCGAACTGCGGTATGAGATGTTAAAATACTGGAACTCGGTGGTGGTGTTTGTTATGGTGTTTTGATTATATTTTTTTAGGTTTAATTTTTTTTTATCTATTTTCAAGAAAAAAAACTTTTATTATATTTTCAAACAGGCAATTAAAATGAAAATTAAGGTGTAGTTTCGCTCAGCACTAAATCTAATAATCAGTCAATTCGGGCTGCCTACTAAAAAACACTTAGAATTTTCTTTCTAAAAGTAAAAAAATCTGGTTTGCATGAATTCAACTTGGAACTCAAGTGGTACACCAGAATGACTCTGGATCGGGCGGGTTTGGTAACAATTGTTAAGTAATACATTTATTTTTATTTTATTTATTAAATGTAGAATAATATTTTCAATTTAATTGTATATAATTTTTTATATTTAAATTAACTCAAGTACTTTTAAAATAAATAGATTAACAAGAACTTTATATATATATATATATATATATATATATATATCTGAATTACCGAAATAGATTGTCTGCTGTGTTATATTTTTGGTGAAGCCGTTAGACCGATGATTCTCAAGACATAACACATTATACAAGGTGTGAGGGTTGCTACAAAACCCATATTCTAGTATTGATATTACGCTGACAACCATCACATTCAAATTATGTTAGTGTTTGTTTGCTGTTGTAATGGTTTTTTTTTTAAAAAAAATATTTTGTATTCAAAAATATATATAATACCAAACATAGCTTAATTATAATTTAAAAGACTTTGTTAGGAAAATTAGGAATAACTGAATATCAATTTACCCGAATCAATTCAGCGGAATATAATTCACAATTTATAAGCTCCAATTCTTTTTATCTTTGTGCAGTAAAATCAGAATTAAACAATGATCAAATATAATATAAATAATTATAAAATTAACATCAAGATTTTTAACGTGAAAAACTTGATAAGGAAAAAATCACGGGATCGTAATCCACCTAAAAACTTTCATTATCAACAAATAATGGGTTCACAATCATTCTTCCTCAAATTCAACTGAGGGATATAATATATATATATTATCAATAACAACTTATTCTCATATTACAACAAGATTAAAGGAGAATTATTTGAGAAAAACTCACAATATTGACAGCCCCATTTTTTTATTAAAACAGCCAGCTTCCATACCATTAATTTTTAATCTAACTGTTCAGAATGAAAAATACCATTAATTTTTAATTTAATTGTTCAGAATGAAAAATAACGTGTTTAGAAATTACTGTCAAAATCTTAATTCAATTCAATAATGAACAAGTTAGAAATAAAAAAAAATAAAAAAGTCTCTTTTTTTTATATATAATTTATTAATTAATATAGTAATTTTATGATACGAGATTACACGGAAGATACTTGATAATAAATTATATTTTTTATCTGCCACGATTCAAATCCCAAACATTAAAAGCAAGAAATTAATGAATCCCCAAACCTCAGTACGATGGATGGGTGATACCGTGATAGGGCTAGGGAGGTGAGCATAGAAGTGTGGAAAAAAGGGTGGTTTGTTTAACTTGAACGACATGTCAACCATGCCTTTGTCTCTCGGGGAGCATATCGTCATTAACAAACATGAGGGCATTTTTATCAAAATCAACAAAATTCAATTCCATTTTCCAGTGTAGTATAGGTTGTCTTTCCCGGTGTGAGTGAGCTTGACCTGACGAATTGCAGAAATCAGAATCCGCACTAGCAGTTATTTCTTTCTTCGCAGTCCCTCAAATCCCTAATTCCTCTTCTTCAAATCTAAGAGATATTTCTTAAACTAAACATCACTCCACCCTTGGCTATGGAATCCATCTCAAGCGGTTTGTTGTTATTATTATTATATTTCACGTTGAGTCTCATCTTGACTCACTCCGACTCAGCACCACAAGCCTTCCGTCGTGACCCCGGCCACCCTCAGTGGCATCATAGCGCTTTTCAAGATGTCCGTGACAGCGTCCGATCGGACGTCCGCCGCATGCTCCACACTCGCGCCGAGGTATCTCACTACTATTAAGTTAAAATAACAATTTAGACTCGCAATATTTCAGAACTCGTTTTGAACTATGTAGTAAATGTAATTCCACTGAACTGCGTCCTTTACTTTCAGCTGCCAAATAGTCCGTAATTCCAGCTTTGATTATTTATTGTTTTGTTTTGGTTAAATTTTGCGTCCTTTTAAGCTCAACTACGAATTTTTGCATTTCTAATAACTTTGATTTTCTTTATTTTGTGTTTATGAGATGCTTGATTTTATGGCTTGTCGTGGAGGTTCCATTTCAGGTTCCGTTGGAGGTGAATGTAGTGCTCGTAGGTTTTAATGGTGATGGAGGGTATAGGTTTGGTATAGATTCGCATAAATTAGAAGAGTTTTTGAGGATCGGCTTCCAAACTCACAGGCCTTCATGTATGGAGACTGGCGAGCCTCTTGATATTGAACATCATGTCGTTTTTAATGTTTTTCCGGTAAGCTCTCCCTAAAGTTAGTATTGTTAAGTAATTGTATTTTGCAAGCTTTAAGTCAAAAGGTTGTACTTGTAATGTTCTAGTGGAAAATCATCTTTGCTACCAATGTCTCGATGCATTTTCAGCAAAGATTTCGGTGTTTGTGGGTCTGGGTCGCATCCGGGTCTCACATGAAGGGACCCATAGACAGGAGATGCATTACAAATGGGAGAATTGGGGAATTTACTGAGTATTAGTAGTTTTCGTTTTTTTTGTTAAATGATAGGAATGACAGGAGCTGTGCCTTTTGTGTTGCTTTGACAATAGGCTGGGCAGCCGGAACTGATTGCGCTTGAGAAGGCATTGAAAGAGACTATGGTTCCTGCTGGGAATGCAAGAGAAGTGAGTGATGCTGTAAATATAATATGTTAATTATTTTGGGGGGGTTGTTAGGTGGAGTGTGTTTCTAAGCTAAGTTCTGAATTTTCTGTCTTTCCTTGTGTTTAGACTGATTTTGGAAGGGAGGTGCCATTGTTTGAGGTAGAAGCAGCGACCGTGGAACCAGTATTTCACAAACTATATTCCTACATATTTGATTTGGATAATTCAGAGTACTCTGCCAAAGATAATGACAGACCTGCTCCTAATGCAATCTTTCTTGTAAATTTCGATAAGGTATGGTTTTCAATTTCAGTTCTCTTTTCTGAGAAAACCAGTTCATTTTTTTTTCTAATTTGCATATGAGATAACCATTTTGTGTTTGAAGTCAAATGCTTATAATGTTTTTTCCAGACTATATTGTTGTTGGTTTCAGTTTTATATTGGTATTTTGCATAATGGTGTATGATTTTACTTTCTTCCGAT
>NW_011499848.1:3101015-3127654 GCF_000495115.2 Populus euphratica
TTCCGATCATGTATGCCTTGGTTTGACCCTCCCTTGCAGGTGAGAATGGATCCTAGAAACAGGGAAATTGACTTAGACAATTTGATGTATGGAAAACTTAAGGAATTGTCTGATGAAGATTTGAGGAAACAAGAGGGAGATTACATTTATCGGTATCGGTATAACGGAGGAGGAGCAACTCAAGTTTGGCTGAGTTCGGACAGGTACTTAATGCAGTCAACTTGGTATCATGTGTTGAAGTAAGAGAGAATCATTTGTGGAGCAGTATTGGTTGTGCCTGAAGTTTCCTTGAGTTTAACTTTGGATCGTATAAAAATGCACATATAACATTCTGAATATATTCTGTGGTCAATGAATTAGATTGAATAAAAAATCCGTACTTAATAGGCAAATGTTGCTTCTATGGTGTGTTCATTGCTCAATATCACATGAACTTCTATCAAGCATGTATGAGGTGATGCAACTAGAAAATACGTTTCTTCTTCTTCTTCTTCTTCTTCTTCTTCTTTTTCATGAAATCTTTAAGCTATGATCCTTGGTTCAACTTCAGAATACAGTTACCTTGAAATAGTAATCTATGAAATCATAAAACCTATTTCTGGCATATGAAACTCCATTGAAAATCATGTGGAAGTTTATTACCAACCACTCACAATATTTTATTTGAGCTGTGGATTACTAGTTTCTATCAAGTTGGACTTGACATAAACTGCATTAGGTAAATTAATTTGATGGTTGTGAATCTTAGGACAATTGCAATGTTGTGGCAAGTTTTCATGATGTTAGAACCAGATGTTCATGTTATAGTGCATTGTGTACTTGGCTCATTAATTTCAGTGCCCTGATTTCAGGAAATGCTCCCTTCAGTTCTGTGTCTTTTTACTGAGTTTAATAATGTGCCCATACTATTCAGATTTGTCGTGATCGACCTGTCAGCAGGCCCTTGCACATATGGAAAGATTGAAACTGAAGAGGGAAGTGTCAGTTCCAGAACACTGCCACGCATACGGAACATGATGTTTCCAGGAGGTGTAGGTGCTGCTGGTGATCATTCTACTCGTGATACTTTTGTTGGACAACTTGCTGCTTTAATATCAACCACGGTAGAGCATGTTGTGGCTCCAGATGTTAGGTACATGCATGAAGTCTTTTGTTCATTGATCAGGGGATGCGACATCAGTATTTTCCTATATTATCCCTAACACCGACACTATTTGGACAACTAAACAAATCATGGTTTGAGTGTCAACCATGTAGCAGATCTGATGCTCGCTATATTTTTCCTGGTATCTGCAGTTTTGCAGAATCTGATTACTTGCATTTCCTCTTTGGATTTAGGTTTGAGACTGTTGATATGACAACAAGATTGCTCATACCAATCATTGTTCTACATAATCATAACAGATATAATGTTATTGAGAACGGTCATAATTACAGCATCAATGTTGAAGAAATTGAATCAGAGGTGAGTTATTCTCTCCATGAAGCTTTTGCTGATTTGAATTCTAAAATTGGTGTAGTGCCAGGTAACTTTCCTGTTCATTGTACTTTGTTTGTAGGATAACAATTAATAAAAGCAAGAAAAGAATTTTCTGAAGAACTCCAACCTAAAGTAGTTGATAAAATGATTTATGCATTCAATTGCCTTGTTTTTCTCTCCATCCAGGAATCTAAACTTAAGAATGTGGAGTTTGAATGTTTAATATGCTTAAAGGGAGTTTATATACTCATTTGGAGATCGCTGAGAAAACCAAGATATTATTTGTAAGTTTGTAGACCAGACTTTGCTTCATCTCAGAAAAGGGATCTGAGCATCCCAGTCATTGTTCTCATCAGTTACTATACAAGAAAAGAACTGGGACTGGGAGGGCATCCAAGTTCAGTTTGCAAAAGAAACTTTTCCTGTCTATATAAAGAGTGTTACCCCCAGTCTGTAACGTAATACATCCTTACTCCCTCCATCACAATTAAAAATCATTGTATAACTTTTTGGATCTGTGGCCTCACTTGCGCAAGTTTCTCTTAATCCAGATTAGTTGGGCGAAGGGAACCCTTTCGCTAGGTGCTTTTTTATGAATTATCGATAAATTTGTTTTATAAGCACAAAATGTGTTTGGACAGGGTAATTTTTACACTTACCTCACTGAATTGACTGTGTAGTTAGTTAAATATGAAATAAATCCCCCTTTTGGTTATAAGATATTCCCATTTTTCAAGTGGATCTACCATGTCAGTTTATTAGCATGCGCTGATCTCAATTTGATTAATTAGCCATGTGACTTTTGTATCTATAACCTTAAGATTGCATGATAGAACTACTTTTTAATATTTTATGTGATATCATGTCAGCCTCTCTGATAAAACTAGAAAGACTGACAATTTATGCCATCTGTTCTCTTTCCATTTCAGGTGAAGAAGATGGTTCATGATGGACAAGAAGTTGTGATTGTCGGTGGTTCATATGCTTTACATAGTCATGAGAAGTTGGCTATCGCCGTATCAAAAGCAATGCGGGGTCATTCCTTGCAAGAAACTAAAAAGGATGGACGTTTCCATGTCCACACCAAGACATTTCTGGATGGAGCTGTACTTAAAGAAGTGGGTTTGTCTTTCTTTGTTTATTGTATTATCTTGTACTTGTTGACATACCTAATATTGCATGGCAGATGATTCATTTTATCTGTTGGTAAAAATTATCCATGTGTTTGCAGTTTAGTCTCTAACCATTTGGTAGTCTACTGTGATGAGATAAAGACACACTTGGTTTCCCTTGTTCATACCAAAACATTTCTGGATGGCACGGGCTCATCATTCTTTGTTTCTTGTATTATCTTGTACTTATTGAATTACCTGATATTACATGGCAAATAATTCATTTATCTGTTGATAAAAATAGCTGCATGTTTATAGTTTACTCAATTATTTGGAAAGTCTGCTGTGAAATGGTAAGGTACACTTGGTTTTCCAATGTTCATTAATGGTCTTCAAGAGGCATTGGGAAGCCCACTCCCTGGTGTGGTGCATCAGCCAAATAATCTTAATTGCTCATGGAGCTGATTCTATTTTCTTGCTATCTTGATGATGCCCGGTGAACAGCCAGAGCATCTTGCAAAATCTGATGAGTTCTTATCTCTGAGCTATAATTCTATCTTAGCTTGCTACCTTGTTCTTGGTTTCTTGTGCTTGCTAATGTCTTGTTGGAAGATCCTAAGTATCCATCGCTTATTGCAGGAGATGGAACGGTCTGGTGATGTGCTTGCTGCAGGTTTAGTTGAGATTGCTAACCCAGCTCTTTCAAGCAAATTTTTCCTTCGACAGGTCTTCTTACAATCATTATGCTAATACATTATTGCTGGCTTTTGGGAATTTACTGTACATAGGATATATATGTTGATTTTTTCTAGATCCTGTTGTCTGTAGTCAGCTAAAATGAATTTGAATTCTGTATCCCCCAGAACTGGATGGACGAATCTAACGGTTCAAGTGATTCAATTCTTAAGCATAAACCTCTTTGGGCCAGTCAAACCTCTAATAGTGTCAAGAAGAGGAAAAAGCAATCGCAAAAGAAACAAGGAGATCTGCAACGGACTTATGGGACAAGAGTTATTCCTGTGTGAGCATTGTCTTGGCCTTTCATTTGTTAGCACAGACAATTGGCATCGTATGGTGGTTAATAATTTTTTTATAGTAGTTTAACTTTTTCAACCTAGATAGGAATGTCTTTTGAAACTTCGTTGAGCATTTCTTCCTTTGTCTTGACGGACACAGAAGCTTGGTGTTCATGGCACTGGTTAAACTATATTGCATCCAAATGTACTATATATTTTAATAATTCCACTTCAAGTTCATCTCCTAGATCAAAGAATTTGATAAATATAAGGCCAGTTTCTGGGATTTCCTGTCTTGTAAACTATATTGCATCCAAATGTACTATATATTTTAATAATTCCACTTCAAGTTCATCTCCTAGATCAAAGAATTTGATAAATATAAGGCCAGTTTCTGGGATTTCCTGTCTTGTAAACTATATTGCATCCAAATGTACTATATATTTTAATAATTCCACTTCAAGTTCATCTCCTACATCAAAGAATTTGATAAATATAAGGTCATTTTCTGGTATTTCCTGTCTTGTAACTAGTGATGCTGACTTGCTCAGAGTATCATTGTAGCATCAGTCAAAAAAATTTCTCGTGTAGCTGTGTTTCTTTCCAATCTCTCCTGCTCTGCTGTGAATTCGTTTTACATTTTTTAAATGTTTTATGGTATTATTTTGCAGCTTTGTGCTATCGCTGGCTGATGTGGATCCAAATCTTATGATGGAGGACGAAAGCCTTGTTTGGACAAGCAAAGATGTTGTGATTGTTCTCCAGCATCTAAATGAAAAGATACCTCTGAGGTGAGTAGCGCTAGTTTAAAAGTTTCTAGTGGCCACAGTAGCTGTATTTAACAGAAACTAAAAGATGAATCTAACTGGTGTTAGTTGCTCTTCCTTTACCGAGCTAATTTCTCATGTTGCATGTATGGTTTTTCTCTGACTTGAATTTCTACAGTCACTTGACTGTAGGAGTTATATGCTTATTGCATGTTGACTCCTCTCAAAATAATGAGATACTTGAATGAATATGATCATCTCAATACTTTTGCCTCAAAAGTTTAACAACCTCTCTTTTCTATTGCCACATGGATTTTGGTCCCTAATAACCATTTAGCTTCTTTGTTTCTCTAACTGTTTTTTCAAGGCAGTTTGTCTTTGTATAAAAAAACAACCACAAGCAAGGCTTTCCTTAGTATGAATAGTTTTCTAACAATTTAACCAAAAAGATTATTTTTTCTGCCAAAAAAATCCTGTTGTGCTCAAAGATTTCTTCCACACTATGTAAGTTTTTTTTCAACCTGGTGAATCAAATACACTGTTTTTGCTCTTGATTTTATTTATATATGTATTTTTGTTACAATAATTACTTTATTTGAAGTATAATATTTTTGGAAGTGATGGCTATTAAGTGGACCCCAATGAAAAAAATTTCTGGCTACACTATATATACTCTATTGCTGATTACCTTTGGAGTTGAATAATGAATTTGGGTTTTTCTTTTGTCCTCGCACATGTGCCTGAACTTGTGCTGTGGTATCCTTTCATGATGTGTTTGTAACATAAGGATGACACTGTTTACTGTGGTCACAATTAGCATTTCACTGTGGTATTTATGTAGGATCTCTTAGAAAGAAGGAAAGGTTCATTTCTTTTTTTCTTGCCTCCTCTTTTTTTTTTTTTCATATTTTCCCTTCTATAATTCAATTCATTTGTGATTCCATGCTGGGCAGTTATGTTTCGGAGATAGAGCGAAGGCATGCCTTTCCATCACTTGCACAGCGCCACATATTGGCAGGACTTGCTTCTACTGTGGGCGGGTTGAGCGCACCATATGAAAAAGCATCTCATGTGCATGAAAGGCCAATTGTAAATTGGCTCTGGGCGACTGGTTGCCACCCATTTGGACCATTCTCTAATACTTCTAAAGTCAGTAAAATGCTACAGGATGTAGCCTTGGTAAGGTCATTTCATTGTCAAAACTTCTGATTTTGTGAATGGCTTTACTTGCAGAACTTAATACTGGAGAACTAGATAGATTGATCTATTAATATTGAAAGTGCTTGTTTTTCCTCTGACATTGCGTGTTGCTTTTATCTTTGTTTTGTTAAAATTGAATTTGTAACATTTAATATGTATCTGAAACTGTTTCACTCTACTTTCTTGGCAGAGGAACACAATTTATGCTCGTGTGGATTCTGCACTGCATAGAATTCGTGAAATGTCAGAGGTATTTCGGTCCCATTTCATTACTAAGTATTCAAATGAGAATTATTCGCATAATTTAATGCTTGTGGAATCTTTCTGCTTTGTCAGGATGTCCAAACCTTTGCTGCGGAGTATCTAAAAACCCCTCTTGGTGAACCTGTCAAAGGCAAGAAGAACAAGACAACAACCGAATTGTGGTTGGAGAAGTTCTACAAAAAGACGACGAACTTGCCAGAACCTTTTCCACATGAATTAGTTGAACGGTTGGAGAAGTACCTAGACGTAAGTCACCCATGACCAGAATAGCGCCTTAGGATTTACACTTGCAAAATTGTTGTGTTGATTTTATTTCCTGTTTAAATAACAGAGCCTTGAGGAACAGCTTGTAGATCTGTCTTCCTTGTTATATGATCACCGGTTACAAGAAGCACATTTGAACAGTTCCGAAATTCTTCAAAGTGCTCTTTTCACCCATCAGTAAGTTAACTTTGACTTGTTAAATCCTGCACGATGATGTTTTGTCTTTGTTTATTCTCATCCAGACTGTCATTATGCTTTAATTTGACTAGTTCAGTTGATTACGTTTTGGGTCCACGATGCAGGTATGTTGAATATGTTTTGACCTCTGAGAGAGAGAAAATGAGATGCTGCGACATTGAATACAAATATCCTGTGCAGTCTTCACAGACTTATATCTACGGAGGGATTCTTCTTGCTGGGTTCTTTGTGTATTTTGTTGTCATTTTCTTTTCTAATCCTGTCCGTTGACGATACGATCCCAACCAACCGATGAACTGTTCTCAATTTTTGAAGGCACTGATGTTTTGCTGTGGGTGGGGTAAAGCCCTGACAAGTATAATGTTGAAAAGAAATTGACTAATCCTTTTGTAGTTTAAAGCACAATATGATAGATTACAGCTTCTCTCAATTGTTCATCGTTTTTACCATCCCCCCGAGTTGCCCCCTATATTCCAGTGACTAGCGGTTACTGTTTCTCATTGAGGTTCATGGTTTCTTTAACGTCTTATCTAAGTGGGTTCAGAACCTAAAATCGATACGGGCAAAATGAACGAGGGACTGAGGGTTGTGGAAGTCTTGTAGCAGGAAGGGGAATTTTGATAATATGTCTGCAGTTAAATCTTTTGTTATCAGCTTTTAACATCACTCTCGGGCGGGTGGGCTGAGTTTTTAAAATATTTTTTATTTTAAAATATTTTAAAATAATATATTTTTATTCTTTAGAAATTATTTTTGAAACACAAAGAAGAAGAAAGATCTGAGATATATTTGGAGCGATGGTTATGGTTGGTTATGGTTGTTTTGTAAAATATGTTACATTTACAAAAGTATTAAAATAATATTTTTAATTTTTTAAGAATTATTTTTAATGTTAGCATATTAAAATAATTTAAAAATATTTAAAAATTATTAATATTTAAAATATAAAATATTTAAATTCTTGGTTGCACAGCAACAAACAGGATAACGTAAATTTAAAATCCTAAAATTGTTAATTCCTATTTTTGCCTCGTGAAATTGTTACCGTATGATTTTGATTCCTCCGTTTCATTTTTATTGGCGTCCTAATTCACGTAATTGAGTCTCTTTCGTATAACCAAACTTGCAAATTTCCCGTATTGCTATCTTAAATTTACTTGACCAATTCCTGAGGTGGTATTTTTCTCCATTGCAAGCTCTTGAATCATCCAACAGTCCATTTGGAAGAGGCTCTGCCTTTTAAATTTTTCTGTAATCGTTGGAGTAGCAGGAAAAATCCCAGCTTGCTATATTTCCAGCCGGTAAGTTTAACTATATCTCTCAACTTAGATTCGTTACATTACATTCCATG
Source organism: Populus euphratica (assembly GCF_000495115.2). Taxonomy (NCBI): domain Eukaryota; kingdom Viridiplantae; phylum Streptophyta; class Magnoliopsida; order Malpighiales; family Salicaceae; genus Populus; species Populus euphratica. The sequence goes on from NW_011499848.1 coordinate 3,108,668, forward strand.
GACACCGAAAATCAAAAAAGAAATAAACAACTTGAAGTTAAAACAGATCAGACATAGCTTTCTAGGCAGCAATTATGCATCAATTAAGCAGCTGATAAACAGCTTGCTCAGAGCCCAGTGCATATTCATCATCTCCACATCATTAAGTGTAACAAAATCACCACACAGCAAGAAAAACCCATCAATGAGCACCAACAACAATAAAAGAAAAAAAAGGATTGACAAATGGGTCCTCAGCAATAATGCTTATGGTTGTCATCAGATGAATACAATCAGGTCTCAAAGATTTCATGCCATCACAGGATCCCCGTGTCATTCTCACCAATGCAAAATAAAGAATAACAGAAGTAATTAGTAACCCCATGATAAAAAAACACAGAGACTATCACGACAAGAAAGAGGACGATTTGGCAGGCTAAAATTCACTGCGCCTGTGGAGTACAAAGACGCAGCGACTTAATTTCTGCTTAGACTCTCTCTTGCAAACAAAATATATGTTCATGAAACCCGAAAACAATCTTTATTGTATTTTAAGGTTTCTTTTAAAAGGCATCAACGACTTATCTTGACAAAAACAAATTTAAGAACACGCATAGATAATGCAGAGAACAAAAATCTAAGAAGCTAAGTGAAATATGTCAATCGTTATATAGTGGTAGACTACAAGAGCTGCTAGGGTTTTTCGTCTCTGGAAATTACCGAGATACCCCAATATTTATAAAGTACGGATAAAGCAGGCTTGAAAGAGGCCCGGTTGCAAGTTGTCCATAGCTCTTTGTTAAAGCTTGGAGTCCAAACCCAATCCATATTGTTCGTTCTTTCTTTCTTTTCGTTTTTAGTTGTTTTTACTATCCAGAGGCATTAAATTTTATTTTCTTTCAACTTGTTTTGGTCGTGAGAACATGAGATCAAGTATAGTTCATTGAAATAAAAAGTAGATGTAGCGAATTAGCTTGGATGGCAAATGAGTTTGCTCTGTACATTGTAGTTTGGATTTGTATTTGGAAACAATAGTGGCAACTTACGAGTTATATGTGTTATGTGTTATGCCGGGGGCTGACCTGATTTTTTTTCCATCATAAAGGAAAGTCAGGGTGATGCAAGTATTTTCGAAGGAAAAAAAAACAACACTCGGGTTATTGATTTGACCCAAGTAATTTTGATAATATAAATGAAAAAATAAAAAAAAATAAAGAGAAAAAATTAAAAACACTAAACTAAATCATCCAAGATAATATACAAAATTTGTGACTTAATCATGATATCATGATAGCTCCATCCAAAATAAATTGAAAGCTTAGATATCAAATAATTTAATATTGAATGACAGCATTAAAAAAAACAATAAAAAATATATATTATTAACAAAATTAGTTGTGTAAAAATCTCAAAGGACAGCAAGCCTATCTATATTCAAAGTCAGATTGGATAATGTTATCATGGAGGAGTAAGGCAAAAAAAATAGATGGACTAAATAGAATTTTTTATAGCAAATTTAAGATTTTTCATATGATCTTTATTTTACATGTTGATAATATTTTTGTTAGTATTTTTATTTTTTGAATAATTTTTAATAATTTGATCATTAATTTAAACATCAAATGCTGCAGTTGAAAAAAAAAGTTTAAGAACAAAAAAAATAGCTATCATGAGTTGCTATCCTATTTTAAGGAGGCATTTTAGTATATTTTATAATTGTAATGAAATACAATACTGTTATAAAAAGAAAAAGAAAAAGAAAATGTCAGAATTAAACGTCGAGTCATAAATTCTTATAGATAAGTATTAATTAATCATGGAACACGAGGAGATCCCAATCTATCCATTGAGATGATAGATGGGTCTTTAATTATTTATTTGAAATAGTATTAGCTCTTCGCCACCCCTAAATAGCATAGTAATTTAAAAATATTGGCATGATAGTATAATAGTATAGGTTAAAAAAATATTTGTCGTAATTAAAAAACTGATATTTATTGCTTGTCTTAGCTTGTTTTTATTTAAAATAGTAACATTCAGTAGAAAAACATTAAATGAACAAGAGAGAGGAGAGAGAAAAATAAAAAAAGAAGTATAAAAATATCTTGAAGTTCTAATAATGATTGTAATAATATCATCAAAAAAATCTTAATAAATCAAATCTAATAATATAAAAAAATTACAAATAATAACGTGAATTGAGTCATAATTAGCATTCAAAGAAGATGAATAATTTATTTATTTTTTATTATAAGTGCGACATGCTTAGATCATAACTCTGATAATTTTTTTTTATATTATTAGGTTCATTTTATTAAAATCTTGTCAACTATAACAGTGATGTCATAGTTAAAGTTTTAATATATTTCTAAAATATTTTTTTATTTAATTTTTTTCTTTCTAGTCTTTTGTCCATTTAATATTTTTTTATTATGTGTTGCTATTTTAAAACAAATTATAAATATCATGTTTTTTAATCGTGCGACATGTATAATTTCACCAATTCTTTCTCCATGCATGTTATTTCACTGATATTTTTTAAAATATGCTAATAAAAAAAAAGAAGCCAAGATTATAAGTACTACTCGCATTGAAAGCCAAAGAAAGCTCAAATTCTTTTTATATTTTTGAAAACACCACTTTAATTTCTAACCGTTAAGGAGAAGGAAAACATTGATTTCAGAATAAAAGTCGTGCCTCTTCATATAAACAGTGATGTGCCGCTTCGAATCATTATTATGGCAAGGAATAGACGATATCGACCTCGGAACTTCCGAGACGAGAGAACAAAACATATCCACCAGCAATGAAGAACTGCCGACCTCACATCTCAAAAAAGCAGACGGGCAATCTTGGCCAGTAAAACTTGACGACTCACCATCTTACGTCACTACAAACGTACCTCACAAATAAAAACAGCCCACGTGTACAGTTCTTAGACTTCCAAAATCTTGGCAATCAAGTCACATGCTCCTAATTTCTTTGACTGGACCCAGCCAACCTTTTTCTTTCTATATAATTCAACCAACTTGCCAAGGCATCTTATTGCCTTGTTTTACTTAATTTCATCAACGACTTTTTAGAAAGAAAACCTAAGCCTGACCTTTCTCCCCAAGCATGAGCCCATCTGCAACAAGTTTAGCTGCAGAGACCAAAAGGGGTGGTGCAAGATCAGATTTTAGGCCAGCGTTTGATGTTCTTGATGCAGACCGTGATGGGAAGATAAGCAAAGATGACCTTCGCATGTTTTACGCAGGGTTTTCAAGAAATGATGCTGACGATGATGTTATAGGTTCAATGATGTCTGTCGCTGATTTTAACAAAGATGGGTTTGTTGAGTATGATGAATTTGAACGAGTTTTGGATGGTTTTAGTGAAAACAAGGAATCGTCGATATCGACAAGATCTACTTCTGGGGTTATGGAGGACGTGTTCAAGGTTATGGATAAAGACGGAGATGGAAAATTGAGTGTTGAAGATTTGAAAAGTTATATGCAATGGGCAGGGTTTGATGCTCCTGATGATGATATCAAAGCTATGATTAAAATGGCTGGTTGTGCTGCTGGTGGTGATGAAGATGTTGTCACTTACGATGGTTTGCTTAAGATCTTGGCACTTGATAATCCTCGTGTAGCATGGTAATTTTGTAATTTTAATCTTAGATTGTCCCTTCTTCTTCTTTTTTTTTAATAACAATACGTGGATGCTCATTAATTATGAACAAGACATGTTCTTGTTCGTGTTCTGCCACATGAAATTATTCTATTGTAAATCACGATTCTTGGTGGAATGTGAGTTGCCAATGGAAAATTGAATCCCTGTCTTATATTCGATGCACTGCCAGCTTTGTTTGTGATATTGATGCTTCCATTTTAATGTCTTTGTTTCTGTCTCAATACCGCGTTTCTATTAAGATACTCCTCTGCTTTCTGGGGTCACAAAACTTCTGCTGGTCTTTTTCAGTAACATCTTCGTTTAGCTTTTTATCACCACAAAATATCATTTTTTTTTTTTTTTGTGTAGGAAAAACGTAGTACAGTAGCAATCATGCAATAGACAAGCCAATGGGCAATAGGAAAAATGACTGTATGAATCTTAAAACAATACATTCTACATCGCTTCCGAGGTCTCTGCTGAAATCTCTCAAGAAGAAGACATTATAACGCGCACTAAATTTCGAATGTGATAGATTCTCCTACTCAATTTCTGTCTTATACTGTGCCTTTATACTGACAATCTGTTCCCAAAGATGGGCACAGGGAGGTGTTTTAAAAATTCAAGAACCGTTGCTCAATGCTAACTGCCTACTTTTCTGGGGGCAGAGCATGCCATTAGGCGTGGAAAGGATAAATAACGAGCCTTGAGCTTTACCCGCTCTTGTGGCCCTGAATCCACAAGCGCCTGCGGGGGTCCAAGAGAGCACCCATGTATTTGTTTCACGTCTCCCTTGTAACCCAAAAAGGGGCTAGGACGCTAAAAAATTTCTCCGCGCAGAGGACACAGCAGAAACTAAAAACTGTTAGGCAAATCATTTGTAAAATCAATCCATAGTTAGAAGACATTATTATGTATAACTAAAACACGAGACACTTGACTCAAAATCAATATTACAAGACGTTTGGCATCGCATTCATGAGAGTCATGAGAGACACCATCAACTGCCACATCCTGCTCAGACACTTTAACTACTTAGCCGTCCTTAATTTCTGGCTCGTTGGTCGAGCAATGAATTGCTAACCCAGAGCAGCGGGATTGCTTACATCAAATCTATTTTCCCATTCTCCAAAGGTTTCTTTATGAACTTGTAACATACGAAGGTAAGTGAATCACGCTCCATCTCCGTGATTTTCATGCTGCCACAGAATAGAAATCTTATCCGTCAGCAAACAAATATATCATTTTCTTTGTTACAACATTTCAGATGTAACACAGCCGATAAAGAAGGGTTGCCATGTACAGGCCAATAATTATTGCATTTAAATTACCTGTACCCAGGCTCAAAGTCAAGGCTACAAAGATATTGCTTGGCTTCACAGATAACGAATGTGTCCAGCCGTGGTAAATATGCAAACTAGATGGCTAAGTGAAAGCAAGGGCACGCTAAACAAAGCAAGGGAGAAAAAAGAGATGCACAAAGCCAGTGATGTTGGTAGTGAGCATATGATGCTACAAATAAAGTGACAATATTGTTTCATAAACAATTAAAGATAGAGGTTAATATGATCAGCAGACCAAGGTGAAATTTAAAAAGTGAGAAGTTCACAACCATGAAAACAATTGACTGGCAGATTAGCAAGAAAACCAATTCTAGAATAAAATAACACGCGATGCATGCCTTTCAGTCATCGAGGCATATGATGTGAGGATCATAGAGTGTTTGTGCACGATGACCTAAGGAATAGTATAACAAGGTACTTGATCAGCAATTTCATGAAACAGAGCGCAGCGACAAGCTTCAAACAAGCTTATTCAATCATTGTGTAGCCTATGATTGGATTGGCATTTTGATCAAAGAGTAACCTCACGATAGCAGTTCTTGGTTGGCACATCTAACAGTATAAAGGTCAAATACGGTCAAATCCTTCTCTCAATCATAGAGCTTTAGGAAGTTGCAACTAAAACAGATTTGTCCACAAATCCAAAAATATTCTCTCAATGAGAATATTATACTTCCTACAACATGCCTGACAGAAAAAGGAAAATCATTCCAATATTCCATTTGCATGGTCCCAACACAACAAACAACCTTAGCTTAGCCTCTTGGAAACTGATTCTGTAAAAGCCAGCTCAGGAATGACCCATTAACATGTAAAGCTACATCAAAAGCTTCCAAGCAAATTAAAAAGACTCGCATGTGTTGATACAACATGCAACGTTAAATTGCAGAACAGGTGAATCAAAAGCATCAGAACCAAATAAAAAAATGACAGCAATGCTTCAAAAGTAAAAACAAGAGTGATATGGAGAAGAATGAGTACCCATATTACACTCTTCACTAATTGATTGCTTTATATGGCCCGGTAAACGTCAGCAGATTTGACAGAACAGTCTCATTAAGATGACTTTCCAAATCATCCATAGTGTTGTAAGTGATCATATAGTGTTAGAAAGATGGTGACAACCTTATCTGGAAACCACTAATAGTGAAAAAATAGTCAAATTCAAACACCAAAACACAATTCAGTGAGCAGAAAGATTCAAAGGCACAGACAGAATATATATGCAAATTAGCAAGTAAACCATCAATTCCAGGATAAAATGACAGGACAAAGCATGGACACAAAAAGCTCAATAAGAGAACACTACTCCTCGGTGCCAAGAATTTAGATGCCTTTCTGAGTAATAAGGCATGTGATGCGGACATTGTTCACTGCTTTAAGTGCATTGCAACTTACAGGGCCAGTATCTCAAGGAACTTAAGCAACAATTTCAGCAATGTTTGAGCTAATTGCATTCTTAGGACTGGTTTTACAATTACATTTCAAGCATTAACCAGACCGTATTAACATCATCATCACAAAATAACATCAATACATTATGAGAGCAATAGTTGGGTGCATCCGATGATAGAAAGGCTGACTATACTCGAAATCCTTCCTTTGTCACTTGGATTGTGAAAATTACAGGTAAAACAATTTTTTATTTACAAAAGCAGATAAATATTTTCTTGCCAAGAATATTAGGATTTCTACAACATGCTTATTAGAAAATGTAAACAATTTCTATATTCCAAACACAACAAATAGCTTGAGCTTCTTATATAATGATTGAAAATGCCAACTAAGGAACGAAAGGGTTACCAGGCAAAGCTACATCACAAGCTTCCAAACAAAATATAAAAATATCTGCATGTTATGGGTCAATATACAACTGACATCACGACATGAGATTGAAGAGTACATAGCTCTGGAACCATACATGCATACATACTTAGTAAATGACAATAATGTTTCAACACTTCAAAACAAATGTAGAAACGATTTACAGAAGAATTGAGTACCCATGTCATCCTCTTCACTGGTAATAGATTGCTTTAACATGGACCGGTAATTATCAGGCAAATTTGCCAAAACAGTATCGTCAAGATGCCTTCCTAAATCATTCGTCCATAACCAACTTTACAAATTAATAATCCAATTAACCCCAAGCCACATGTCTTTATCACAAACATGACAATGAATCAAACTCTTAACCTTCTAGCCAACATTTGCTCCTGCTTAGAAAGCCGGTTTAGATGCTCATCAGTTTTCAAAATATAGAATAAATACTTCTCAATCTGCATTCCGAACCCAACAAGCAAATCAACTCAACATACTCTCCGGAGACACCGTAACAAAACACAAGAACTTGCTACCTTTTGAAGGCGAACCCGAAGATACGATCTCAACAAAAATTGAGTTCTATCCAAAGTCCATTTGGTAAAGCGAGACAGTGAGGATCTATATTATTTGCTTCAAATATTTCCACATTTTGTTCCTATAAAATACACACAAATTCACCTCCATTTAAATGATTTAGGAAGCAAAACCGTGACGCAGTTTTCATTTCCGACAGACCAGTTTATGAAGCAAAATAGCGACAAAAAAAAAAAACAATAATTCAATTGAGGCTTCTTATTTTTTAGCTTCATATAATTGTATTTACAAATAATAATAATAATAATAATAATAATAATAAAATGATATCAAACAAATACATAAATAAAATAAAATAACAAATCATTCAAAATTCAGCGCTAAAGCCAACATCTCGAGGAAGGAATACTTAAAAACAATAAAATCAAAACGTTAGCACGATCAATTATTTTATTGTATTTTACGCGACCATAAAAAATTGTACTCTCTAGTTCGATTTTGATTTTTTCAGGAAATAAACAGAACGTTGGGGTTTATGATGTCAAAAAGAAAAGGTACCACTAATTGGATATGCTCTTTAATTCTTTGAACTAAAGAAGCCTTAAACTGAAGAATCTCCGGAGCAGATTTCTCGTGACGCCACGCTCTTTTCAAGAGCTCAACAGCGGTCGACGAGATCAACGTCTCTTAATCATCCATCACGCTCGTTGATCCCTCCGTATCCATGATCTGATTACTTCTGAATCTCTCTGATCTTTTCTGTTTTGACTTTCAAAATCTGTTATGTAAAGATTAATCGAAAGTGCGATATTAACTAGGGACGGAAAACATAAAAGTAAAATTGGAATTGGCGGCGCCAAAAAGGAGCAATATGGTGTTTAGAGGAGACAGATCGCGAGTTTGTGCGTGAATCTAACGCCATTGGATGGTCGTGAAATGAACGGTTGTGATGGCATCAGTTCCACGAACAAACTAGAGATTTGAGTCCTCTTTTTAGTAGAGAAAAGGGGCTTGTTGAGGGCTTTTAGATTAAAAAAAAAATGTTGTGAATGGGTTTTGTGTGTAATGGCTTTTTATAGACAGGAACGGAGCTGGGAGGTTGTTGAATGAAGAACACTGTGGCCGCAACTTTTTGTATTCTTTTGAAAGGGCGGTTCGCGTCCGTCTTCCTTCGAATTCGATTGTGGAAATCCACACGGACTACTTGCCTTTGAAGTGAAGTATTCTCTGAGAGAGACATGTCCGGGAGGTTCGAGAGAGTGTTTGGGAGCCTAAACCCCTAGCAGGGTGATAACCCAAAATAAACGCTGATCTAGCGAGCTAGGAGGTGGCTTATTAATTAACCAATAAAGATCTGCCAGCACATATTATTTCCTGGATTATTTCGATGATCCCATTAATTTCAATTAACCATGAGAAATAGGAGGTGGCCTTTTCTATCTTTTAGAAGGTTCTTGGATGGTGAGAATATTATTTTTTTTTAATGAATTACGAATCATCTAATATATAGTTACATGTTATAGCCAGTAAAAACATTACTTAACAAAAGCCAGGAAATTTACAAACAAAACAAAAGAATCCAAATCAAATACAGGAAAAATTAATTAAGATGATCATATATAAAAACTATAGGCATCTCTAAAAACTCCTTTAGCTGACCAAATTATTCATTCGTTTCTTGATTCTTCTCTTAATAAATATATTGAAAATCAATACTATATAGCTGGCCTATCACATATATTAAAAATAACATTAAACACATATTGCAATTATCAAAGCTGCGCATCATTATTATTTTTCAATTCAACAGACAGTATTATAAAAATCTTACTTCAGAGTCCATTAACGAGAAAAAACATTATGATCACAAACTGATTATAATATTGCACAACTGATTTTCATTGTTTAACTGTTGAGGATAAGGACAGCAATCACTAATACTCGTGGAATAAATTAATAAAAGATGATGGCTCGCATGCGTGTCCTAACCAGCTGGTTTGGATAGACAGATTATGTCATAATATTATCAAGTCTTAAGAGATTGCACCACTGTAAGGAATAATCACTCCTTTCCTAATATTAAAACCCAAAATCGGCATAAATATATTGTTATTAAACTAAGCCTCGTTTTGTGGGTCCACACAGTTGTCAGCAATAATCACTCTCTCCTTTTTTCTTTTTCCTTTTCTTTTTACCCTTTATTTTATAACATTTGAAGTCGAAAAATATTCATAAGTCTTGGACTGCTACTTCTCCCTGCAAGGTATAATATTATCTGGTCAAATTAGAGCCAGACTTGCTTCTCAAACAATATCTTTTGTGAAAACGGATCACTATATCCCATGAAACAATACGTGTGCCACTCCCAAACTGTACGTGTTTCCATGGCTACATCCATGATCGATCAAGCTTCAGCACTGACTTCAATTCTCAAGCTTAGTTTTTGTACGGTGATCTAGGAAACAATACGTGTGTCAATGGATGATCCGCCTCCATAGTTGCGAAGGCTTTGGTTCGTTTTGCCATCATCATCACGCTACTGTCAGTTCTAGTTTGTGTCGCTGTTGCCCTTTGTTCGAACATTAGCACCGGCGTTAACCCTATAATTTGACCAAGAGATGACGGTTCACTCAATATAGATGACTTAGACTCCAAGGCGACAACGTCAGCATCAGCTTGCAGCTAGAGTTACCAAGAATCAAGATGAAAGCAACCAGAAGCACTGGCAAGATCTTCATGATCAAATAATTGCCTGCAATAACACGTGAACAAGCTATAAATCCATATATTTAAACCCTTAGCCAGTATCTCAATTTTTTTTCCCTTCAAAAACAAACTGGCGATAGAAAACGAGATAATTAAAGGAACTGAAGCTGGTTAAAAGTACCACACATAAATTTGCGTTGTTTTATATATTCATCACCATTAACGATTACAATGGTAGTGTGAGATCAATGCATGATCGAACTGTGTATGACTAGAAAAAAAGGCAAGAAACTGTGCTGCCATTTTTAGGGTTCAATAGTGGTGATAAATCAATTAAATTATGTGAAAATTGTAAAAAAAAATAATTCTCACTAAATATAATTGTTAATCTTTCACTATGCACATTAAAGTCTGCAATCGAGGTGGCCGAGTGTGTGTGTGTGTATCAAATTATGTGAAAATTATAAATAAATAATTATCACTTAATATTATTGATCTTTCATAATGTGCATTAAAGTCTGCAATCGAGGTGGACGAGTGTATATATGTGGGCGGGGGGTGGTTATAAAAATCAATAATACAATGGTACCTTTTGCATGGTAAATTAAAGAATATAACGTAGTCGTTTTAAAGACTAGGACCACTAATACTGGTAATTTACATGCAGTCAATGTCTCATGATCGAAAGCTCTCTGTCTCTCTCCCCGTAGAAAACCAGGTGGGCCTACAGCTACCTAATTTGATCTTTAGATATTTACTAGTAATTAGTAATACACGTTGGGTTGGTTACTGATATTTCAAGACTCTATGCTGAAATATTTATTAGAATTACTCTCAGCTTTTAAATTTAAGTTCTATTTTTATATTTTAAAAATATTTTAAAAAAATAAATTTTTTATTGATTTTTGTTTCAATTTTTTTATATTTTTAGATTGTTCGATGTTTTAATGTAAAAAATAATTTCACAAAATTGTATAACCCTAACTGTCTAATTTCTCAAACTTTACCGTATACATTCCATAGTTTGATTGGAGTTTTGAATCTAATGCAGATGAAGGTTATGTGATTATCAAAAGTGATGATAACTTCTGACACTTTTTTTTTTTGTTGAAATCGAGAATAGATATATAATAAAAAGAGAAAACATGAACAGTGTGAACAGAGCTTTAGCTAGTAGCCTAAACATCAGCCTAATTACAAAAAAGAAATACAAGAAAACTTATAGCCCTACTATTAAGAGCAAACCAAACCCACACTAAATTAGAAATTAAGCAGACCAGGCCGAAATGCATTCATGATTCTTATACAGATCAGCACCAGTATACCAAAAGGAAGAGTTGAGATTCCTGATCCATCCTGCTGCAAAGTAAAACAAATGTCATAGTATATCTTCCTATATTGGCTTTTGTTCCTCAAATATCAAGTTGTTCCTAGCAGTCCATATAGTCCAGACAATGCTAAATATAAAGCCCCTCCAAACAGATTTTTCAAACTTACCGTTACCCTGCAAAAGACCCAACCATTGACATTGAAGGTCGTCAAGGCTATATGGCATTACCCAGTTTAGACCTCTCCAAGCTATAATTTTGTTCCATAGTTTCCAAACCACTGGACAATACAAGAGGATGTGGGATACAGTTTCTGAATGCTGCTCACAAAAAGGGCACTTGTCCTCTTGAGGGTTTAGGACGTGCCTCTTCACCAGGAAAGCTCTTGTGCAAAGGCCTTTATTTAAGGCCAGCCATAAAGTCATTTCTGTTTTTGGAGGGCAAATGGATTTCCATACATTTGTGACATAAGTTATAGAACCAGCATACTTGATCCTTTCAAGGGTGACCATACAAGAGTTTACAGTATAGTCTCCATCTTTCCCCCATTCTCAAATCAACCTATCTTTTTTCAATTGATGAATAACTGCAAGATTAAGATCAGACATTAATCTTTGAACAATCAGGGTCTCACTAGCTTTGAGGGGCCTTCTCCAATTCAGATTCCAATACCAAGAATCCTTTAACCAGTATCCCATTTGACTAACAAACCCTGACTTAGAGGAGGACAAGTGGAAGAGGGCCGGATAAGAGTTAGCTAAGCAGAAGCCAATCAACCAAGTATCTAACCAAAATTTAACATGATTACCATTACTCAATGTGGAGATAGTGGTGTCCATAATCCTTACAAATGGTATCAGAGCTATGCCCCAGAATTAGCCATGATGGATAAATTCTCGGAATGCCAAACGAATGTGGTAGACCCTAATTAGATCATGATGTAATTCATAGATAAGCTCTATTGGATAGGCAGTGTACTCCCTTCATGGATATGTCCTAAACCCAATACGGTGAAGAAGAGTTGACCTAGAAAGAGCAAACTCTCAAGTCAAGTAATGTTCTCCGAATGCTTCATGGACATGTCCTGACCCCAATACGATGAAGTAGAGAATGAAAAATCCTGGTTGGTAAAGACTGGATGGATAAACGATCATTTGAGAGGAGGCTCAGTGGTTTTTTGTTCGAGGGGAGGATTGTTGGGTATACGACCAAAGTCTCACATTGGCTAAAAATAAGTAGGATCGTGGATATATAAGGATGGATAAATATTTTTATTAGTATGGAGCTTTTTGAGTATAATTCAAGAGCAAATTCATAAGAACTTAAGTACAAAGTAGAAAATATTATACCAATATGGAGATAGTGGTATTCATAGTCATTATAGATGCTTCGACTGAGATTGTTTCAATTAGACGAGTGTTAGGATATCGACTGGACGATTGATCTTGTTTCAAATATTGGGAGCTTTGCAGTGTCTGTGATGTTCTTTTGGTTGGGATTGGGTAGCTCGGTGATGGATCATTGACGTCTTGAACGATCGCTTGGAAACTAAGGGTATGATTCATTGTACCTGTCACAGTGCCCCCATAATCAAGGTATCAAAACAAAGTACTCATCCTTACCAGTTAGGGAATAGTTAGTTTTGTTTGTAATGAAACCACGAACAGTAATTATTTCTTTTGATGAATGGGAAAAGTTTTCCCTAGCCGATCCAGGCTGCAATTGAAACATCATCTCACTACTTGACTAATGTTTAGTGGCAAGCTGTTTCCTACGATCATGTCTGCACATAAACAAAACATATATATAATAAACTGGTGCTCATCAATAGCTAGTTGCCATGCCTTTTTTATTTCCATGCAAGTATTAATAATTTTGGCCTAAAAGCCAGACTTGCATCTCACAAGATACCTTCACGTAGAAACTGATTGCTATTTCACATGAAACAATACGCGTCACACAAGCATAAAGTGGTTTTCGTGTCTCGAAACATGCTTGTCTCCGCTTTATTAACATTTCAAAGCAAAGCCACACAATATATATATCTGTGTGTGCGCGCGCGCGCGCTTGCTTGCTTGCTTAACTGGCTTAACGTGGTCTAGTATCATTTGTGTAATGGTGGTGTGTATCAGTAGATGACCCACCTCCATATCTACCATAGCTTTGGTTAGTTTCTTCGTCGTCGTCGCCGTCACCAGAAGCGCCACTACCAGTTTTAGTTTCCGTGTTATTGTTGCCGTTGTTTGAAGTGGGCGTCCCGGCATCATTAGCTCCAGCGCTTACCTTTCGACCGAGAGATGATGGTTCACTCAATAGATGACGGTTGGCCACCTTAGGCTTCGTGTTGGTGAGCACTTCTGCATCAGCTTGCAGAGCTGCTAACATCAACAGGAAAGCAATGAAGAGCGCTGGCAAGATCTTCATCATGATAAAATACTTTTCTGAAAGAGCCTGTAAACAAGCAATAATTAACATGTTAAACTATTGGTTAAGATCTCTCTTTTTTTTTCAGAAACAAACTAGCAATGTTAGGAACTCAAGCTATCTAGCGCTTGGTCAAGACTTACAGACATATAATTTGCTTTGTCTGAGCTATGTGGAAAAATGGGATCTAATTAGGGTCGCTATATATAGCCAGTTTTTACATCACTGTTTAACGATTACAGTCGGATGGCGAGATCGGTGAATGCTCCAATCTCCTGTGTGAACACTAAAAAAGCAAGAATATTGCAGTGGTAGTATCACAATGTCGTACCACCATTGGAAGATGCAGTAGCCACCAAAGAAGTAATTATGATTAAGATTGATAATTAAGGCATTTTCACTGGGACGTTCAACATTGTAATGATTAATCATGGATCATGCTGCCATTTTAGGGTTAAATAGCGGTGATAAAATGCGAAAAGGCGTTAAAAAATCTTCTCACCTGTAAGAATCATTGATTTCTGTTACATTTTTTGGCAAATGGGCACTTGGCTATATATATGTGGGTACGGTTAATTCAATAATTATAACATTGCCTGGCTCAATCCTATGGACCCATATTGCATGGTAATTAAAACAATATAACGTCGTCTTTTTTAGACTGTAAGGCCAACAACTTTTATTAATTTACGTGCAGCTTAATTATGTTTCATGCTGGCTCTCTAAAAGAGCTGGTGCACCTGCGCACAGTTAACTAGCTAGTTTGTTTATGCCGCTGCGATTATGGCTCTATTTTAATTAAAATATAATTTATAGTTATTTGATTAAGAAAAAAAATATAAAGTAATATACTGTTTATAATTCTTATTTTTTTTTGTTGCTGGAAACACATTAAAGAAAAGCAGGATTCCTTGTTTTTCTTTCATATAATTACACTGCTTAATAAAAAATGAACCAATCTAATCTAATCTAATCTAATTCAAATTCTAATCTAATTCAAATGAATCATGCATGAGAATTGCATTATTCATTTAAAAATAATGAATAGTACAATATAGTATAATTTTTTTTTAATGTATTAATTTTTTAATATTTTTTTAAAAAAATTAGTTTAGAAAAAATTTTATACCTCATATATTTTATATAATTTTATTACATGCTAAAAAAATTATAAAACTATAATTTTTGTTGGATGTATTTCGTATGTAATGAAATTATAAATGGTTTTATGAAATAATAAAAAATATTTTATATAAAATATTATTTATTTTATGATATAAAAGCAATAGTTAAATCTATAATATTTAAATTAAAAATCATCAATATTAATATATATTTTTTAAAATTATTTTATAATTTTAATTTTAAAAGCATTCTTAATCAAATATATTAATTATTTTTTTCAATTTCAATCATAATTTTAATTAAATATTTATTTTTTCAAATTAATTTCAAAAAAAAAAATTAATTTTTTTTTTTTTTTTAAATCACAACTATTGTAATATCAAGCAACAGTTAGCTATCGCTGATGTCTTGCCCATGTTTCCTTTTTCTGCTTTTCATTAGAAGATACAGTAGCTTTAATCGTCATTTCGATTTCTTGGGAACTGGGAGGGGATTTTTTTTAATTTAGAATGCGCGCAGGTCGTGTAGCTCCAAGTCATTTAGATGCGAGAATCCGTCTCTATTCTCCAATGGGTTGATTTATATGAGCCCTTTGTATGTTTTCTTAGCCGCGTCGCTCGCGCATTTTCACGATGCGAGTCTGTCCACAATATTTCACTTCTTCCATGAACATCTTGAATATCTAACCACAAAACGAAAACCGCAGTCATAGATCAGAATTACTGGACCAATTAAATCTTGAATGAATATTGCTTGACAGTGCAGTTATTTTAACCTTCAAAGTACTAAAAGGAGCTGTATAAATAAAATACATGAATAAATAAAGTTCGTTTTTTCGATATATAAACGGTTAATTATAAGGATGGACATGTGGAGTTTTCTTAATTATATGCAGATTTTAATATGATATTTATTTTATTAATTGCTCTTGATTTTTTTTTTCAATTATGAATGTTCAAATCAATTTATGTTTTTGAGTAATCCTTTGAAGTTTTGAAATTAATAATTATGTAAATTTTAAGTAGTTATATCTAAAAAATAAATATGTAATCTGATTTGTTGAGTTATATTCTTAAAAAATATTTTTATAATTATATATATATATATATATATTAGACAATTCCCAACTAATTTTATAATTTCCGAAATTATGATGTTTGTGATTACTCTGAGGCGCGTTGGATTGTTAGGAGCTGTTAGTTGCCTGTATTGGCTCTCTTCCCTAGTGCGAGGCGTCTACTTCTTGTGGATGGACATCAGTGTAGCTTCCTTTTTGTGTTCATGTTTTCTTCTCTAGCTATTGCTGTCTTGAGCTTGTTTCTTTTCACCTTGTGACTTACTTCTCTTGGTGTTTATTGTGTTCCTTTTCTTATATAAAAAAATTACAAATAAATATCAAAACTCAAAAATATACTAAAAATTAAGGAACAAAAATTAAAAAGTTAATTTGGTCTGCAGCCCGTATGCAAGCCAACAATGGACTTGCCAAGAAGGTGATTGAATAACGCGTTGTGTGCTTCACTTAGAATTTTTATTTGACAATTTTTTTTAACTCATAAACTCTGTAATATCATTAGCAATCAACAATTAATAAACAAAACTAAAATAACAGCCTCTTTTAATATTAAAACACTATTTACACTCTCACATAAAAAATATTTCTATGCATTTTGCCTAATGTTTTCATTTTGATCCCTTATTTTGCAAGGTTTGCCTTTCAGTTACATGTTTGTTTTTTCTAATTACATCATTTAATATTATATTTTCAGGTGCTTAAATATTTTTTGATGAACTGGATATATTGTTAAATATCTTTACACTAAATTAATGATAATTTTATAAAATAGAGTTCTGTTTAATATGAGAGATATAGGATCAAAATTGAATAAAAGAAGAAATATATGACATTTCCACAAAAGTTTTATTTAATCCCTCAAGTTTCAATTTTTCATCTTTCGTAACAGTAATGAAAGTAATATGAGCTGTTGGATCATTTGTTTTGAAAAGGCTTGCGTGGTCCACTAAAAAAATACTCTTTGCCATGGCCCGGCCCATCAAAACTCTCTACAGTCTACCAATAATTGCTTAACATCCATTATCATGCTTTATAGCCTTCACTAATCTAAAAACAGAAGCCGTGTCAGCCATAATTTAAGTTAATCAGAACATACATCTTCTCGCCCTCCACCATGAAAGTATATAATTAGACAATCCCTTCTGCTCTATTTCATTTTCATAATTCGGTAACATAATAAATAAATAAACTCCAAGGCCTCCCGCCAAAAACAAAATGAAAGGCGTATTAGATACCATCGAGAAAAGACTACTCGCGATCTTCATTGGATCGCATATTCCAAGCGTCTAAACTGAAGAAGCCACTAAGATAAATCAATTTAATTTAATGCCAAACCCGTCTGTTTGAAAACTTAAATTTGAGTAAACCTTAGACAATTCAAAAATCTTTATAATCAATTGAAATTAAATATTTTTATAAATCATACTGCAAAACTAAAGAAAAGATTAGCTTGTGCAGCAGATGAATCAATTACTACAGATTGCGCATCCAGCTTAGCAATCATATCTTGGTAATTGTGAGCGATTAAATGTTCCAGAACTCTCTTGAACGCCATGGCATCAGCCATCTTAGAATTATACAGCCATACAGGCCTCCAATGGTCCAGCAAACCACAGCAATCGACACGCCCTTCATGATCTCTAATTACGAACCTGTTTCCATTGCCGTTTCCTCCAAAGAATCGCAGCATCCACATTACATTTTAGATCGCCAAAACGTGGCTTCCCTCATCTTTGTTGCCTCTGTTGCTGTGAACTTGTTGGAGGAGGACATTTGAGCTGATTTTCAAATATTCAAAAGCTCAATAGCCTTCTTGACTCCTAGATGAGCGGGCATTAACACGCAAAGAGTAGCTGCTGCTTTTGAAATCAAGTACTCATCAACCAAATAGAACAGGTTGAATAGCCAGTCTTGGAGCTCACATTCTAATGTCAAATGAACACCAATTCCTAACTCGTGCCAACAACACTTAACAAATGAGCAATATACAAATACATGTTCCTTTAATTCTCCAACAGCTTCACAGAATACACAGACATCAATGGCATCAACTCTCTTTTGCTGTAAACGTGTCCTTGTTGCGAGACGATTCTGGCAGGCCCGCCACAAAAAAATGCCTTATTTTCATGGGGACTTTCAGGTTCCACAACCTTCTCCATTCTTCCATTGAAGCTTCACCAGATTACTGCACTCCAGCTCAATAGCCATTAATATATTTTTTTATTAGAAAACAATTTAAAATAATATTTCTTATTTTAAAAAATATAAAAATAATTTTTTTTTTATATGTGTGTGAGTAAGTATAAGTGGAATAGATGTCATTAAATTAAGTAAAATGAATCTTATAATTTTAAAATATATTTCAAACAAAAAAAATTATAACTTAAATTTATTTAAATATGAATTTTCTCTCTCCGTTATATTTTCGTTTTCAAATTCAAAACTCGTGTTGATAATCTCTTACCGGCCCTGTGACTTGTGTAGAATCCAAAGAAAAGCTTCGACGGTGCGTTTAGGTCGACAACTCAATACGTTTTCCCGGAAATTAACAAGGAATCCTATGATCTATCTCCAATATCAGAGATTTCTGATGCTGATCATTGTTCCCAAACAGCAACAGTAAGTTTCTCCTCGTTTCTTTTAAATCGTGTATTTTCGCTTTTTTCTCTGATGCAAAGCCGATTTTAATTTCAGAATCTTAATTTTCAATTATTTTTTATTTGTTATTTGAGCTTCTTCTTTTTGTCTGTATTTATGTTTTTTAGATAATTTTTAGAATGGCAACTTTTTTTTTTTTAGAATGGCAACTTTTAATAATATAGGAATTTGATTTGTGTGTTTTTTTCATTTTCGTGCCCTTAATTTCTTCACTTCTGTGGACTTGATCCTAATTGTGGAAGGGTTTCTGTTTACATCCAATTGCACATTTTCTAATTGTGTTTCTGTTTTCTAATAATAGAATGATACCTTCATTCCCCCCCCCCCCCCCCACCCA
>NW_011499848.1:3127664-3129510 GCF_000495115.2 Populus euphratica
CCCCCCCCCCCCCCCCCCCCCTAACCATGAGCGTGGTTCTGATTTTTCCATTGCTTGTTTGGGACCATTCTAATCGTGCATTTCAGTTTTGCTTCAGCTTTTCTCTTGCGCATACTCGATGATAATTATAGAGTAATTGATATTTTTCTAATATGCATTGATTTCCTGTTAAATAATCCGTATAAAAGTCCTTTAACATTCCATTTTCTGTGTGGTATTTTTGTTTTTGGTTGAGAAAAAATGGCAGTGATTCACAAATCTATCATGCTATCTATGTGTTTGCTAGACGTGTTAAGAACTTCGGCTTGTTATTTAGCGATGTTGTTTATGTTTTTTTTCTTGGTTTATTTGGCTAAATTTGTTTTCCTTGGTTTCAGATCTCTATTTTAGCTTTAAATCCAGTTGTTTCAGCTCCTACAGAAACGTCCTCCGTCTCTGATAATACTCCCACTTCAAAGATCAGCACCATCACTAATGAGTCAGCCATTGTTTCTACGGATTGCTGTGGCCTTAACAAAGTAAGCATCTCAAAGATCGGTCAAGTGGAGAGACTGGAAGCAAATATTGTGTTGATTCTTCTCAAAGAAGATCGAATTATAGTGTTGAAAGCAGATGTTCAATCAAAGAAGCTTATGGGGGCATTAATTAAGGTTGTCATAGATGAATAATATTGCACTTTAACTGAAGATAAAGACTTGGCGATTGGCCTTGTTTCTATGAAATGGTGTGCTGTGTTTTTTATGTTTCACAGGTTTTCATTTATGATATGGCATTGCGATTTTTTGATTGACCTCATAGTAGTTATAGAGCAGGATCAATCTAGTTGAACACACTCCACATCTAATGTCTACCTGAACTAGTAATTTCCATGCCCATTTTTCCTGTTGTATTCCATATAATGCTTACTCAGACATCATTCATGCATTTCTTGAGAGTTTGTATGTGTGTGGGTTGTGCTCATATCAATTTGAGTTTCAGATCATTCACTTATTTCTTATTTCGGGAAGCAACATGTGAAATGATACGTAAATCTCATTGTTGTGCAGTTCTCACCCGCTGTATATGGTAAATTGAGGCGAGTAACTGCTCAAAATTTGAACCCCTGCTCATTATAAATGCTCTTGTCCAGGTAATATGGTTTGCTCTATCTGTTTTTTTCAAAACTCTGGCCTGTTGATTCACTCTCTCAAGGCTTGAACTGCGATATAAATTAGGTTTCAAATTGGTGATAAGAAGTTTTTTTCTTTTCTTTGCAAGTATAAATTCCTCTCCGTTCTTTTTTGGTCAGTGAATGGCTATTTTCTTAAAATGGTAGTGTTTATAGTCCCGAGTAACATCCCTACCAATTTCTTGACATGACAAGAAAGCATTTAGACTTCGAGAGAAACCCTGCTCACAACTACTGGAAGAGCTGCCTCTATCTTCTTTCCCTTACAAACTTATCGCTTGTACAATTCTGGAGCATCCACTGCATTCTTTTATGCCAGGGAGAGTGTTTCTGTAAATACAAAATTTGCTTAATACTGCTGTTAGAACTCCGTTCGCCTAGATGTAGTCAGTATAAGTGGGCTGCCAATGTCGAGCCCCGTGTCTTTCATTTTCTTGGGATCTTGCTACAGATCATCCTCTGTAGTTGCCTCAGCGGGAAATCCTAGCCCTTCGATTCATCACTTCACTTCGAAGAAGTAGTTATAATTTCGGTCTAGTGTTTTGAGCAACCCCCCTCAAACTGGATTTGAAAATTCATTATATCAGTTCCTTCTAGATAGTCTACTGGCATGCTCTCCCGTTTTACTTCTACCACATCAATTGAGATGCATGGATTTCCCCCCCCCCCCCCCCCCCC
>NW_011499848.1:3129540-3191981 GCF_000495115.2 Populus euphratica
CCCCCCCATGATCTAGTTTGATAAACAGCAAGCCAATGGCAATCTTATTTTGACTTGCTGGGCCCTAGTCGATAGCCCATAGTTCGATAATGTTGAAAATCAACGTCATTAGGTAGCGAGTCCACAATAAAATAGAGCGCTACTGCTCATTTATCACTTCATTAGAGAAACACAAATCAAAAGTGAGATTTCTGGTTCCCCTTTGACATGGCTTGACAACCCATCTCACCGCTCTGAGCTTGACAGCCACATGATGCTTTCCGTCTGGTTATTATTTGGGGAAGCCTGCTTTCCCCTTTGACATTGGCACGACTTATGTTGGGTATTTTCCATGAATGATTTCATTTAGGATGCCAAAGGAGAATGCATTTCTTATGTTGTATCCACCCTAAAAAAATTATTACAATTAACTTCTATTCTAAGTGCATCACTGGATGGAAGCATTTAAGTGCATAGAAATCATATAATTACAGATTCTGTGATCCTTCTGTAATTTTTAGTACTCTTGGTGCAAAATTTTGCCAAATCCATAGTCATATTCTATCCTCTAGAACAGTTTTCAGCTAGAGTGTGTAATATCTACCACCTGATTTTGTTGAGTGAATATGCTTTTATCATCTACTCGTCATCCATAATACAATCCGATTTGGTAGTATGTGATTTTCAATCAAGGGTTGATGGTGAAATTACTCAGGGGAAGGAAGGATTCATCTTTAATGACTCGTAGATTTCTGTTGGTCGGAGGTTGCCACAATCCTAATAACGGCAACTGTCTACAAGCATTCTATCATTAAATTTGAATCTTGCGGATCCGTTTCTAATACTTTATTCAATTCTAGCGTGCATTTTGCCGATGCTGTTATTTTAGACTTCACCAGATCTGAATAGCCTAACCAATTTATGTCGGGTTAATATGAGAGTACAATAAATCCAATCAAGTATTATAATTATAATCATACTGTAAGAAAAACTAAGACTTGGACAAAAGTACAGTGATGTCGTAGAAAAACTAAAAGATTTGGACAAAAGTAGAGTGATGTCGTGTCCACCTGGATACATTTTGGTTATGCAATTTTTTTTCTTTGTGATTGTATATTTTATATTACAAGGGTTTTATATTTTAAGATTTCCTTTGTTTTGCATGCGTACACCAGGAATATTTTGACAGTAAATTAAATATTAATTTCACAAAATAAAATTTTAGGTTTTAGTTAAAAAAATAAGAATCAATTTTTTAAAAAAAAATGACCCTATTTTCATTTTGGTATGGAAAACTTTCATTTAGTCCTTAAAGTCTTCATTTATATATTATTTAGTCCATGCTATTTTAGCATTTTACAATTCACTCTCAAACTTTATTTTTTTCTCATGAGAGAAGGTGGTGGTGGCCTTTACCTATTGAAAAAAAGAAAACGTTAGGATCCATGATTATTTTTAATTTCTTTTTAATTAGAATGTGTTTTGATATATATATTTTATCTCGCTAGAAAGATTAGTTTCCTGATTTAATATTTAGTTAACGGTAACTATTACCTTTTGATTTATTGATTCACATATATTTTTTAATTTATTTTATTAAAAGTTAGCATTTTTTTTCATTTTTTAATTAAAAACATGAAACATGGAAACACATTTATAATATCAATATTTTTTTATGTTAAAAATTAACTTGACCGGTGACTTACTATTTTGCTTGTGAGGTTGACTGGTATATGGACAGTACAAAGGATGATAGCAACCATTAGATGTGTCACCGGTGACTATCATATATATGATCTTCTGGCTATTTTCTCACATATAGAGAATGTGGGGGAAATGGAGGGGCCTTTGTGAGTTCAGATAAGACAAATAAGATAGTATGTTCAAACAACTAATCACTAATGAATTCGGCAATACTATGAGCCAATGAATGGCCTGAGGATCGGAAAGTCTCGGGATGCAATTTGTTGCGAAGAAATCTTACTGGTAGTTGAATAACTCCTGACGAAGAGAACAATAAAGAAGTAAAGTCAGTCAAACTTGACAAGTCCGGAAATGATATAATACTACAAATTGGAAGGTGAGAATAACATATAGTAATTATTATGATTTATTGGGGGCAGCATTGAGCTAAGACAACATCGAGGGAGGCTGTCAAAGGCACAATCAAGTCTTGAAAGCTTTGTTGCTGCATTATCAGCTAATTGTGTTCTTCTTGTTAACAAGATATTTCTCTATCCACCCGAGATACTTCTTTATTACGTTAAAAGGACAGCATAACAAGATCCCGTAGACTCTTTTAACAGAAGTAGTTAAAACTTATCGAGAGCTGGATTAGAAAGAATCTCAGATAAAGACACCTCTTATAATTCTCGAGGCCCTTTTCTCTTGTAGTCTGTACGAGGAGACAATAAAGCATCCAATTTGACAGTTAGATCATAAGTTAAATGGAGGGGTCTGAAGCTCGCCAGTTGCCAGTGGATTTGCACAGATTTTTCGGCTTTTGCCTTGAGTGGCGATCTTTCTTCTTCTTTTTTTAACCTCGAGCGGCAATTTCATGCTGTACATCCTGTTGTTCCTTGATCCAAGATCATGGAGGGGAAGTGCCCCTTTCGAGGGTTGGCTAGGCTAGGAAGTGGGGGTCATTTGGTGTCATCAATTAAGGTTTTATTAGTTTATAAATGATAGTGATGCCTTTTTAGCCAGCTGTACTCAAAGGCAAAGATTTAGTGTTATCCTCCTATAATATATTTAAGCTTGAGGAACAAGAATAATTGTTTTTTTATAGAGCAAATTGTACTTAAAGCAATGGTCAAGTATAATCAAAAGGAAAGTTCAAGTTATTGGAGGGAGCCTTGGTGACAATCATTTGATGTGTCCCTTCCATCCACAGGCGTCTCGTGCTGGCATCTGGTTCAGTCATCGAGCGAGGGCATTTTCATTGTATATATCGTCAAAATGGGCTGACCTGGTTTTGTTCTCTTAAACTAAAGCATTAAACAATAGATGGTCCTATTCCTTTTCAATTTTGTATATTATATTGTTTAATTTATTCATGCTTTTTTTTTTTCCTATTGCAGTTAAATCACTGATGGTGTTTCTTAACTAACATAACTTGGATTGCTGATAGCTAAACTCCCATGAAAAAAGTACGTTAGGTAACCCAATCTTAGAACATAAACAACTGATGTTGAAGACCCTTTTATTATTAATAGGGATAATTACAAAACTCTCATGTGATTTGATAGATCTAAACTTCAACTTTTCTTTTTCTTTTTCTTTTTCTTTCTATAAATTATATTTTTTTAATTATATCATTTATATATTTAATAACAGTTTATATCTTCAATAATATATTTTGTTTGATGTGGATGTAAAGTGTAATTTATAAAAACTATAGAGTTTGTAATTTCACAATAACCACCAACAAATACTAATGGCTGTTTTATGTGTGTAACAGATACATTAATTGCCGGTAACCTGAAAATATAAAAAAAGTTCTATTTTAAATTAAAAAAATCCAAACATCCTAGAGGTGTTTAATTTATGATTCATACCGAGTTTGAATTTGAATATATTTTGAACTGAAACTCTACATCGAGGTTTGAAAGCATGGTAAAACACAGTACCGAGCCCAACCCAGGCCAACTTTATTACTGATGCCGCATGAGCAGGATACCACCAAAATGCCATGCATCTTCGACATGGCTCCCGCGAAGAAAACCCTGCTGTAATCCCAGGATTAGCATATCTTTTTTCATGATGGATAAACTACAAAACTCTCTGTTCGTGGGTGCTGTGTGATCGTCATAACCGTATCACGGCGTTTAATTGCCATGTGGATCAAGTTCTGCCCAGAGAAATGCCAACTGTCAAGCACGTTATGGATACTTTGGATCGAAAAATTACAACACGGTAAAACTGTTCGATGGCGTCAAAACCTTCTGCATTTATGTGATGCTTTTAGTTCGAATCAGTGACCTTCACCATCAGCAACTACGTACAACTGCCACGGTGTGGGTTCGCTCGGATTTGCGGATCAGTTTCCACTGTTTACAATCCACCTGCAGTAATTACCTTTTATGGCGATGTTTATTGCGATTACCCTTTTTGGTGCTCGATGTTTCATGGTCTCATATAAAGGAGGCAACATCTA
Organism: Populus euphratica; assembly: GCF_000495115.2. Lineage (NCBI taxonomy): Eukaryota > Viridiplantae > Streptophyta > Magnoliopsida > Malpighiales > Salicaceae > Populus > Populus euphratica. Next base: position 3,133,676 of record NW_011499848.1, read on the forward strand.
TGGCACGCCATAATACGTAGTAAGATTTTAGATTTCCAAGTTAAGATTTAGGTTTTCCTTGCGGGTTTATTTTTCAAAAATAGCAAAATTAGTAAAAGTATTTAGAAAGCTGGTATAATAAGAGAAGAAATTGATCAAATAGCGCACATTTTCTGTCTTTTCTTCTTCTTCTCTTCCAGCAGTCTCGAAAGAAGCAAGAGTTGGTTTTGTAGATCCTTCTCCTTCCTTTTTCTTTCTCACGGGCTTCTCTTCAGTACCAAGGCTTATCTTAATCACCTTCTCAGGCTTTGGCTTCACAGTACAGTAACTATTTTCTGAGCTGGCTTTCTCAGTTCTCACTGCAACTTTCCTAGCCTCTGCAATTTTCTTCACGTTCTTGTTTAGTTACACATACAACTGCTTCACCTCTGACTGATTATCTTTCATTCGAAGCACCTTGTAAGCCATTGAGTTCAATAAACATGGAATAAAATATTGAAAGAAATGAACTCTAAAAAGAACAAAAAAGAGGGCCACCTGGCTTGTCTTTTGTTTTCTCTGGTGGGGTTCCTTTATTTTCTCAACAACCGAACATAAACTATATATAAAGAAAACAAACCGAAGAGGAAAGAGAGAATAGAAAAAGAAAATTCGACCGAAGATTGATCTTTTTCATCAAACAATAGTAGAGGGTAAGTATTTAAACCTATACAAAGACTGTAACCAATCAAGTCTGTAACTAATAGCTACCTAAAGAAAAACAATAAATTTCTTAAAAGTTAAATAAAACGAGATGAACATTAAAGAATCATTAAAATAATAATAATAAAGATTATCGCATCAGATCCACTGGAGCAAAAAAAACATATTAAAAAAAAAAACTATTCATCTGATTTTTTTCAAGTTTTTTTTTAAATATTTTTGTTGACTTTATATGTTGATGTGAAAAGAAAAGAAAAACCATTTCCCTTCCTCCCTACTACACATTGTGCAAACGTGTTTAAGGGGAATTGACAGACACATGCTAGCATGATTTTTGGTGAGAACGAGGATTAGGTTAATGATTACCATTTTGGGATAAATTAAATAATTCATGATGACACAAGCATTGTTCCACACTCTTTTCTTTATGCTAAGCTCCCCTCGGCGGTTTTCGTTGGTGGCCAAATCGGTGATGAACCTTTTCATTTTTACTGTAAGGACAAGCTCCACAGGTGGCTTCTCGGAACAAGTGGGTGATGACATGAAAGACCATTATTTGGCTTGACATGTTCATGTTATTTTCATCACCGAAACAGAACATAGGGTTAGGGAATCATCTGGTACTTTACTTCTGTAGCAATGCTGAGACGGAAAATCATGGGAAGGTCTGTCCAATACAAGTCTTTGGATGAGCCTGTGCGTATAAACAAGGAGTATCCATCATGACAAATACATCTGATCCCATTTGGGATCTCTTCGAGATAAAAAATCTGTTCTACAGAAAAAGCTACGCAGGAGATGTGGAGCATGGCTGTCCACACCTCGCCAAGGAGCAAAATTCCAAGCCTCTCCCAACAGATACATAACAAAAGGGGGGAATAGCAAAGCGCCAGGGGGGACAGCCCACATGGCACATACATTTTTATATTGTTTATGATTTCTTTGCTGGATCATCACCTCCATTAATCATTGCACGGAATGAAAACCAGCGTTTTACAAGGGGACACATGCTAGTCAATTTAGCGCCATCGAATTCCAATCATTCCTTGACATGTCATCAGCCCTTACCATTTTCACCCTCAGAAGGCTGTCTGCGGTTCTCGCAGCCTGCTTGTCTGAATTCCGAAACCGTCCCCGCCAGCCAATATCCTGGGTTGGTATTGTCATTATGTCCACTTCGAGACCCCATGTTCTTGGTAAACGGGGTTTTCATCGTAGAGATCTTTCTTATTCTCTCGGTGATATTTCGAAATTTTGAATAAATAAATAATTTAATAATCAAGAAATAACACCATTCATTAGTTAATGTAGAATGAAGACGATTTCCTCTAGATCCTTGAGGTGTGTTTTTCTTTTTCTTATATTTTTCTTTTTCAGTGATAAATTATAAAATTTATTTATTTATTTATTTATTTAAATTGATCAAAGATAAGTTATTATATATATATATATATATATATATTGAAATTACAATTACCTTTCATAAAAAATCATAATTTATAATAGTCATCTTTATATTTTGTATTTGTAATAATAAATGATAAAATATTAATTATATTTCATTCAAATTAGAAATTGTCATTAAAAAGTTATTTTGTTAAATAAAAAATATATATATTAGATTTATAACAAAAATTAAATTTATGATACCAACAAAATAAAGAATATAAAAAATAATTTAATTAATTTTTTACATTACTCAAAAAGTGTTTGCATATAAAAGAAAAAAAATATATGTTATTCAAGGTTTTTATTTGAAAAATAGTGAAAGACTTGTATTGAAGAATTACGAAGAATCTCTAAAATGTGTTTTTGGAACTCGGTATAAATTTGAAAAACTAAAAAATTTAGTATTTAGTTCTTTAAATGGAAAAATATTGCATCTGAACATAATAATATTTTAATGTTTTTAGAATATTAAACATTATTATGCTTCTGAAAAGCTCTTTAATTTTTTTTTAAAAATAGTCAATTTCGAAACTCTATTTTGTTAATAAACCTTTTTTTCATTATAGAGAACTTTTTTATTCTTTCAACAATATTTCAAAATTTTGAAAATAAATAAAAACAATGGGTGGATTTACCGTTTGTGCAGTAAAAATAACACCAATTATTAGTTGTTATTGAATGGAAACAATTTCATTTGAATCCACTAGCTATATTTCTAGGTTCGCTTGAAATTGTGTTTAAAAAGCATTTTTGAAAAAATTTAAATTTTTTTTGTCTTGAATTAACATGTTTTTGATATTTTTAAATTATTTTGATATGTTCATTTCAAAAATAATTTTTTAAAAATAAAAAATATTATTAACATATTTTTTTAAATAAAAAACACTTTAAAAAATAATAGCAACCACACTTCCAAACATACTATTTTTATACACTGTACATCACTTTTAAAGAACTTTGTTACAATTAACATTGTTAAGGACCGTGTATAAGGTCAAGGGCTCTACTTGGTGAGGTTGAAAAACTATATTATATATGATGATATGATTATATATTTACAACATTGAATTGAGATAGTTGACGATGAAAAACGATGGGTGGATTCACTTGAACACCTCTGTAGTGAATGGGAGACCCTCCCGCTGTTAAGAGATAAGGGAAGGGTCATGAGCTTGAAAATGCTGTGTGTGCAGGGTTGAGAAGGCAAAGATAAGGGTGGAAAATAAAATAAATACAGAGTTTTTAATATGACATCATGAACATGTTATCCTCGTGCCCGTGACTTCTTACACAACCAAATAATCATACCATGCATAGAAACAAGGGTAGTGGTATGATGGATATTGTCCACCTGACAGAAAGCGGTCCTAAATATCAAGAAAATAACCAAGAAAAATATAATTAATTATTTTTTAATTGATAAAAGAAATAGATCAAAATATTCAATAATTCCAGACAGTTAATAAATTATCTCAATTACCTAATCAAGTGAGATGATCTAACATAATTTCTATAATTTATTTTATTCTATTTTTTACATGTAAGTTTTATTATTACATGACTATATATATATATATCCATCCGCCCAATACATGATGGAGTTAACCGAAAGAAACGAGGGCATGCTGCATGGTATAAATGCCTAGCCGTGCAGGGTATAAATGCGGCAATGAGATGTGTCCACTTGTCGATTTGATGAGAGTGTTTCCCCGCACACGTCACTGTTCTCTTGAACTTGACGCCTCCTTTTTCATTGCTAAGTTCAATTAGAAAATACCGAGAACTCGGTAGTGCTATGGCTGAAATTTACACTGCCAAGACCACGCGAGCAAAAATGGACAAGTTTATACCATTTCTCTTAATGTTATTAGTTTGGATAAACACTATACTTTGTTAGCACTCCCAGTATCATGTATGACACGTGGCGCACTATCATTAAAAAAACTTAAAGGAGAAGGGTTTTTTTTTTTCTTCTACTCTATTCAGATGACACTGTCAGCTGTGACTGTTTTTATTTTCATGTTTGTGTTTTTTTTTAATATATATTTTTTTATTTTAATTTTATCATTCAAGTTAATACCATGTTTTTTTTAATTTATTTTTTATAAAATTATTCAAACTCATGGTTGAAACTATAGATTTAATGAGTTGACTTAAAAAAAATTTAATTATTTTTTAATTATATTTTTTAACATTAAAATAATTAAAAATTAAATTTTATAATTTATTTTTATAAAATTATCTTTATTTTAACACTCATGTCATAAGTTTGACATGTTAATTTTAGTTAATTTTTGTTGTTTTTTAATTAATATTTTTTAAATTTTATTCACAAACACTGATTTTTTTAATATTTTTTAAATTATTTTAAAACTAATTAAAACAATAAAATCACATCTTATAAATTTTCACGCAATTTAAATTTTTTAATTATATAAATCATTTCTAGCATCTGATTGTTTTTAATTAAAAAAATAATAATTTGACCAACAGTGTGCACGCACGCTAATCGAGTCCATTCTAAATGGCAAGGAAAAAAAAAATAGACGGCAAGAAAATCAACCCAAGATCGGAAATATGACGTGGATACCCATAAATCTCTTTTAAAATATTGCACGGTTTTCCGACAATGACTAGAAAAGGGCAATTTCGTCATTGAAAACACAATAGAGGAGTACTTCTATTTTGCTTCCCCCACAAAGTCTTCGAAAACAATGAGGCCAGTAAAATGGGCTGGGGGGGCAGGGTGGTGGTGTCTGAGCCATACATGAGATAAGAGAGCACGTACACAAGCACGCATGGTAAAAGGCTAAAATTGTAAAAGGCACCACACCACGCCATCAGAAGAAAGAAAAGCATGTGGTTTTTATGAAGGCGTGCTGTGCTCTCTTTTGATTCCTTCCTTTATAACCCTCTCTCCACCACCGTTTTCTCCCTCTCTCCCTGAACAGAATCCACACCTCACCAGCTCTCTCTCTCTCTCTCTCTCTCTCTCTCCATTGTCTTCCCCTCTCAGATATTTCTTTCTTTCGTGAACACTGCTTAGATTATTTATTATACACATCTCTTCGTCCTTGCTGTTGTTGAAACTTGATGATCTCTCTCTCAAAGGTAATAATAGTCCTATCCTTAACCTGTGAGTTCCATGATTCTTGCTTGCATTCAATCTTGAATCCCATCAAACAATTACTCTTCTCTTATTATTAATTACTCAATCTTGATCCTAATTACATCATTATTAGCAACAAACCTGTTTTTTGTGGTAATTAACAGATCGCTAATAAAATCCTCTCTCTTTTTTCTCTCTTTAATTTTCATGAATCTGATCTCGGAATTTTCTTTCTTTTCCACATGAATCTAAATTTTTCTTCTTCTTTTTTTTGAATCAGAAACAAAACCAGACAGGAACTGACAGAAAAACAGAGTTTTGATAACTTTTAATGTGAGCAAGACATCATCATCATCATCATCTTAATAATAATCAAAGGATTCAAGATGGAACCACCGTCGTCGGCAGCAGCAGCAGCAATAGTGAGTACTAACGCCAACATCAACATGGATCGAACAAGAAGGAAAAAGAAGAAGAAATCAGTGTTGCAGCAACACCAATCAAAACAGAGCCAAAACTCACAGAGCCACGCCAAATGGAAAACAGAAGCACAACAACAAGTCTACTCATCCAAACTCATCCAAGCCTTAAGCCAAGTCAATCTCAACCCTTCAACTTCATCAGCCCCGCGTCAAGGTCGAGCCGTTAGAGAAGTTGCTGATCGAGCTTTAGCTTTCGCTGCTAAAGGTAAAACCAGGTGGAGCCGAGCCATTTTAACTAGCCGCATCAAACTCAAATTTCGGAAACAACAACATAAGAGACAGAGACTTGCGTTGTCGTCTTCTTCTTCTCCAGGACCCACTACCGGAAGTAGCAGCCGGTCGTCGAGGAAGCATAAAGTGAGTGTTTTGAGGTTGAAAGCGAAGGGTTTGCCGGCTGTTCAAAGGAAAGTTCGTTTTCTTGGCCGGTTAGTCCCTGGTTGCCGGAAACAACCATTGCCTGTTATTTTGGAAGAAGCTACAGATTATATTGCTGCTTTGGAGATGCAAGTTAAAACCATGACTGCTATAGCTGAGCTTCTTTCTCGCTCTACCTCCGAAGCCAGCTCTACTTCTGAGCCGATGACCTCCTAGTGGGATTGTGTTGGCAGATGTCGTTTTCTGGTTTATTTCTCACATTTTTTTTCTTTTGACTCCTGTTAAATACGTGTCTCTGTTATTTTTTCCTTTAAGAAGAAAGGTATTCTATTTTCTCTGTTATGAATCCTAGAGAAAATGTTAATTAATTAATTAATAATAAATTTCGGAACACAACGACATAAGAGACAGAGACTTGCGTGGTCGTCGTCTTCTTCTCCAGGACCCACTACCGGGAGTAGCAGCCGGTCGTCGAGGAAGCATAAAGTGAGTGTTTCGAGGTTGAAAGCGAAGGGTTTGCCGGCTGTTCAAAGGAAAGTTAGTGTTCTTGGCCGGTTAGTCCCTGGTTGCCGGAAACAACCATTGCCTGTTATTTTGGAAGAAACTACAGATTATATGGCTGCTTGGGAGATGCAAGTTAAAAACATGACTGCTATAGTTGAGCTTCTTTCTCGCTCTACCTCCGAAGCCAGCTCTACTTCTGAGCCGATAACCTCCCATTGGATTGTGTTGGCAGATGTCGTTTTCTGGTTTTTTCTCACATTTTTTTTTCTTTCGACTCCTGTTAAATACGTCTCTGTTTCTTTTTTCTTTCAGAAGAAAGGTATTCTATTTTCTCTGTTATGAATGCTAGAAAAAAGGTTAATTAATAAGGAAGTTGTTAATTAAAATCCTTCCTTAATAACGCGTCACCTTATTGTATAGACAACGTTGGCAAATGTTGCCTCTTTGGCCTGCTTACGGGTTTTATTAAGATGTGAGAAATGTGGTTCTGAGGTGTAGAAGCAAGGGGGTTGATTTTCTAACTTTCTTGTTGTATAGTGTGAAGAACTAGGTGCTCTAAGCATATCAAAAAAAGAAAAATAATAACAAAGAGGTGGATTTTATTTAATGAAGCTGACAATGGTTATTGGGCTTAATTATACAGTAATTAAGAAGAACATTACTAAGATTATATATAATGGTATCCAACCATGCGTGATTGCAAAAAGATTTTTTCATCCAGTGGTGAGCATGTCTTCCTTTGCATCTGTGAAAGGAAAGGAAAGATAGGAGCAAATGCCGAGGGCTCGAGGCTACTTCGGTTTTGTCTGTAGCTAGCCTCGGGGGGTATTGGCAGCACCTTGTGGTTTATGGAGATTGCCGCAAGTGGCAATCTACGTTGTTTGATCATCCATATAACTGCCTGTAACCGAAAAGGACACTCCAATTGTTGTTATTTATATGATTGCGAGGTCAATTTGAGAGAGTTTTTTTTTCTTGGAATCGAATTGGCTAAAACAAAGGACGATGGTGTGCGGTGTGCGTGTTAGTCTTGAATATTCAACTCCACCACCCTAAAATGGGTCGACAGTGCCAATATACACTTGAAGAAAATCGGTACAACAATCACGTGGTCAGTTGTCCCCACCGGATAAATGTCATTAAGAAATCCTGCCGTCAATGCAGCCCGGGTCACTTGCCCCCTTCCAATTAGTAAGTACAGGAAAGGGGCTCTTCCTCTCGAGAGGGTTAGTGCTGAGGAGGCCTAACAAGGTGACACCTGCTCCCATTGTGTTCAGATGATGAAGAAGAGCCACCTATCATTTTCCATGGCAGGCACAGAATGGAGGCACACGAGTGCTTGTGTTTCATCACCATCAGCTACGATTTGGATTTGAGGGGAGGGTAGAGAGTGAGAGAGTGCAGGCACTTTCACGATTGAAAAACTTGTGAAGGACCACCAGCACAGGACACCTTACCCTACATTATTTTTGCTTGCAATAGGTCTCCAAAACAAAAGGTGATCATTTTTTCAGAGCACATGCTTTGCATTCATTTTGTTCAGGCATGCAAACACAGCCATAGTACACTTGCGCCCATGTGCCCTTATTTTAAGCCTTGTCTTCAGCATGTCCACAGTTAAAAAGACCCGTTTTGTACCTTTTGAATTAACCACAGCAAGGCCGCCCAGTTTGCCCCCTCCCCCTCGTCGTTATCTGGCCGGCCTGTTAACTATTTTAACTCATTAGAGGAAAAGGGACGCGATTGTTGCCATGACTTCAAGTCATTGATGACTTCATTTTTTCAAGTTTTTTCTCACAAGTGTATTATAAGTAGAGTGTTTCTGCTACTTAATTCAACTACCAGAAACATGATTATAGTTATGGTAACTTGATGTCACGAAAGAAAAACCCACAAGAAAGAAAGATGGTCAATTCTTGATTGTCAACATGCCACCACTAGTTCGGGGGGTGGGGGGGCAAATTAACCCAAAAGCATTATACAATTTTAAGCGAGGAAGCAGCCACACAGGCATTTGCTTTGACGTCATTCATGTTTGTATCATCCAGCATGTCGCCATCATAATTTCCAAAAGGTAAAAGAGAATTTCAAGGCAACAAAAATTGGTAATTCCATTTGTTTTTTTTGTTCAATTGTTGTTCAATTTTTTTTTAATATTAAATTGATATTATTTGAAAATATATAATCAAACACGTGTCAAAAAACTTCATCGATCGATCACTTTTAAGAATATTTCTCTTACTTAGTCAAATGATATCGTCTATGGATCTCATAAATGTGATGGTTAGAACTATTGGAGAAGTGATTTCAAGAAACATTTTCAATAAAAACAATATCATACAACAAGGAAGGTTTTGCATGACAAGCATCGGGGCTCGGAGGGTGAGTTCCACATTTAATTTATAATTAATTTCTTAATTAGCCTGAGTTTAATGGTTTAGAGGGCAAGTTTTCATCATTTTGAGGGCTCTGGATGGAGAGCCATTATTGTGATTTTGATTTGAAAGCTGAAGGCAACTTGTTCATCAATCAATCAGAGCATTTAAATAGCAAGCTGATCAGGGAAGCTAAACAGCCTTTGTCATCCATCAAACTAGCCAGCTACCATTTTCAGGCGTGCAAACGACGTGCCATCTCCGAAATAAAGATCACCAATAATTGATCTGAAAATCAAATCAAAAGTACACAGATCATCCAAGGGATTGCGATACAATGAATTAGGGCGTGATCTATTATCGAAGATCATCCAGCTTTTTGGTTGAGCGATGCCTCTCGATCTCTTGTGGGGAGGGGTAGCAAATTTGAACTAAAAAGTCATCTCAAAATTAAAAAAAAATTAAAAAAATTAAAATTAGTGGAGCTCCTGATGAATGTCTTTAACAAAACACAGGATGCAACATAAAAATAGAGATGTCTAGTTTGCTTTTTAGAATCTAGCAGCGTGGAATCTACAGTAAATTTGCATGTGGCATGCGGGGGCTGATTTGTAACGGTTCGCTGCTCCTTCACATCAGCAACAAAGTTTCAGGGCTTGCTTTAATAATGCATTTCACTATGGACGAGTGGATGTGATCTTAGCACTAGAACAATACATTCATTGCACGTGTCCTATTTTTAAGTGCTGGCTTGGATGATAATTGATGGGGTTTTTTTATGTTTTTTTTAGAAATAAATATTTCATTAAACGTCAAAACTAGTGGGCGAGATTAATACATGGTCTGCAAAATATCAAATTACAGCAGATTAACACAAAGATAATAACCCAAGGCTAAGAAAACGAAGACAAAAATAGCCGAAGAGCAACATGTAACTCTGCACAATTAATGCAATGAAAGCAACAATGCCGGGGAATACTGCCAAGAAACAACAGAATGACATCATAACTGAAGCTTTCCTCTCGAAGATCAACCTTTCACATTCTCACAAGCATAACAGCAGAAAACACACAATAAAATCCCACAGGACTGATGGATGGTTCAAAACCAGTCAATTAATTCACTTGATATCTGCATTTTTGTTTAGCCATGAAATCTACCATGTAATTACTCTCACAAAAGACATGAGTGTAGGTAATCGTATGCATTCAGTCTATTGAAAGGAGAAAAGCTTGTGATGCATCATGGTCTCTTGTGATAATCATGCATTTAGTTAATGACATTGGCTAAGTCAAATTTAATAATAAAAAACTAATAAAGAAAGAGATAATTAGAGACTGAGAGCTAGATAGCTTTAATAACAGCTCTCAATTTGATTAAATAAAAATCTAAAATTCTAGTTAGTATAGAGAAAACATCAAAGAAATATCCATGATGATTTTGTAGGACATTATTTATTCTGAAGGATCCTGGGTTATCAAGAAAAGAGCCTTCCAAACCATTTAGGTGGTAACCAAGTGGTAAGAACTTGAGATTAAGAGGTTTGTTTTTTCTGTGGTCTCAGGTTCGAGTCCTTGGTTACTCATATGATGGCCACTGGAAGCTTACATAGTCGTTAACTTCAGTGCCCGTGAAATTAGTCGTGGTGAACGCAAGCTGCCCCGGACACCCACATTAATCTAAAAAAAAAAAAGAGAGCCTTCCACAATCCATTTAAAGTTATTAATCATAAGAGAAGACCACATATTAACAATCCTAGTAAACTAAATATGAACCACTAAATCAAGCAATTTGTTGATCTTAGGAGATCCGGAAAGAATGTAAAAAATCAGAATAAATAGCTTTTAATCATAAATATAAACATAAATGAGTGATAATAAAAAAATATATTATACTCAGAAGTTTTTTTTGTTGGAAAATCAAATCACATCATTTTAAAAGAAAAAAACTATATTATTAAAAAAAAAACACCAATCAAGCTTTCTTCTGAAATTTATTGTAAACCATATAAGTCCACTATAATAACAGATTTGGCAAGTTTTTTGGACAGCACTTGGGGTTTTTTAATGTATAAATAAAAAAATCTTATGAATATCACAACCAAAATCTGCACCTTTTTATTTTTTAATCGCAGTCACAACATTTTTGTACGCCACCTGCAAATAACCACGGAGAAGATCGATCCTGCAAACTCGAGATGCTATTACAAAATCTCATTGGTCGAGTGATCTTGAATGAAGTCATTCAGGTGCCTGTGCTGTTCAACTATTTGAGTGTTTCTCTAAAAAACTATTTTTGCCGACAATGTCATATATTCCCTTTGAAAAGCTCGATAATTACACGTTCTGCGACAGTAAATGACAGTCATGTTTACAGTCTTACAAAGCTAGATATCAACAACAATCTCGAAATGTCGAAAGGAGATCATAGCCAGACGTTGCCATCTTTCTAAATATAATGTCGACCAAATGTAAAGATAATTAAAATTAATGTTATTCTTTCAACGGTACATTGTATGTTATACATCATAAAAAAGAATACTATTATTGATGCCATCTTACGAAGTTCTGCTGTTGGTATATACCACCCAAGATTTCCAGGATAACCCTAGTGAGAAAACTGATAAAAAGAGGGAAGAGATTCTAATGATTATTCCCACAAAAAAAAAAAAATCAAGTCTATTTGCCATGTAATCCCCCCTCTTTTGATCTTTTTCTATATTGGCATGCACCATGTGACTGCGAAGAAAAGAAAAGCAAAAAAAACTTAAAGAATTTCATAATTCGCCTAAAGTATTCTTAAACCACATGGAGGGGTCCGGCCTTGTCTATTGAACTCCAGGAAAACAAAAGGTGACTCTGTGGAAAAGTGAAAGCTGTGAAAGATGGCTTCGCCATATGGCCTCCACTACCTAGAGGTGGAAGAGTCTACTCACGACGTGGCACCTCGACCTTCTTATATTCCATGGCAAAAAAAAGTCTTGATAACGAAATTATTTAGGCATGATAGTGTATAATTTTAATTATCTTTTCATAACTTTTCATTGTTGTTATGAGTTATGCAAGAACTATTTCTCCATCCATAATCATTTCTATTTTGTTCTTGAACTTGTAATGGGAAAATGTTTGATTATCACTGCTGGATGTGAGATGCCCCTTGAAAGAAAACGTTAATTCTATCCTATATAAAAATCTATTAGGAAATGAAAATTACTGTGGTTTTCACAATTTAAAAATAGCAAAGAGTACTTGAAGGTAAGTATATTAATGGGGAAAAAACCTTAAAATATAAATTATTAAAAAATAAATATCCTTTAATTGGATACAATAAGCGCCAAATTGTTGTGTAATGCTTTAAGAATAAAAATCATAAAAAGATGTTAATTGCGATGGGACCCGACTAGGATGGAGACCCTAGCTAGGCATCATTAATTAACAACTTTAATCCCACCACGTAAGAAATGACCAAAATTCTTCTAACCTTGTGGCTAAGTTCTATTCCGGGGTTCAATGTGCATTGCATTTTTGTGTCCTGGAAGAGGGCATGGCACTTTCATTTAAAGATTTATAATCTCTAAAAAAGAAAAAAAATGGAGAGAGAGAAAATTTAATGAAATGCCTAGGCATGAATAAATAATATACGAGGCAACAACAGACAATGTCAAATCCCATCAATCTCGATGGAGTTCTTACGTGCTAATTTGAGGGCTAACACAAGTGAATAAAAAAACTGATAATTACATGTTCCCAGATATTCACCGAAAGAAAACAAGATTTGAGACACATCTAAATGAAGATAATGACGATGAAATGAAAAAAAAAATAAAAAATTAATTAAAAATTAAGTAAAATAATTAAAAAATTAATTAAATTGAGAAAATTAAAAAAATAAACCGTGAAAAAAATTGATTAAACCAACTAGAATTCTAAAAAAATCAACCATTGAGAAATTAAAAAAATATGGGGATATAAGTGAAACATTATGAATCCACGCGGGCTCATAAAAAAGATATAAAATCCAACTTTTTTTTAACAAGCTTTACCTCAATACAAATTTAATCGAAACAATATTATGAAATACGGACTCGTTATTCAAAAATGACAAAAATAGCGTAGCTAGTGCATATTAGTATGTTGACATCAGCGAGCCATCCCCAATAAAGCCTGGAATCTCCGCTGCTTTATATGAAATATTCCAAAGTTTTGAGAATTACGTGCACTTATAAACTTTCGGAGCAGCTGCTTTATCACCTTGGCTGGAATGATAAGCCAAGCTCTCGGTGGTTTTTATCCGAGAAAGAATGTTCCAAAATACCACGATCAATCTCCGAATTAGGTATGCTATCTGGAGCATCGACGGCTCATGACAAATGTTTAGAAAACAGGGAAAATATATTCCACGATTTCATTTCAAGTATTCGAGGTAAATTCCATCGAAGCTCGTATTTGAAGCCCAAAAGTGTTGAAACATCTAGTTCAGTGTTCTTCCACGCCGTTTCAATGCTTTTGAAAATACTTAAAAACCAATTTATATTATCCCTCTTTTTTTAACTCAAGATAAGGGTATTTTTAAATTAGTTTTTATAAGTTAATTTAAACCAGATCCCTTCCTAAATGGTCTTAATTAAGACTCATTCTCACATTGATCTAATGCATTAAAAAACTTATATAAAGTATTCTAAGCAATGATTTTAATATCTGAATTCAAGAAATTAAAGAAGTGAGTAAACTTTCTTAATCATCAAGTTAATTTTTTTTATCGTTAACTATTTTTGTTGGAAATGTATTTTTTGAGTGTGTGAAAATTGCAAGTGTAAAGTTTTTATAATTATTTTTTTATGGGTAAAATTACGTTTAATAATTGGATGCAAGCCAAATACCCAAATAATACTGGAATCTAGTACCCAAACAATCCTAAAAATGCATGATTCTTACCACTAGTATAAAATATATATATAAAAAAATTTAAATATTTTTTATTTAAAAATATATTTTTTAAAAAATATTTTTAATATCAATTAAAATTAAAAAAAATTGACCACAAAAGTTTCTGCTCAGAATGGGAGGCTCGACCTACTACCTAACCTAAGACTACAAATAGATTGCTAACCTCTTTGCAGCCCGCAGCATGATTCATCTCGCACGCAACAAAGTGTTAAATCTTAAATAGTTGGGTGCGATTAGACAGATCTGCTTTGCTTTTGTCTACCTGCTAATTTGATGCTTTTTTATATGTTTTCTACTGTTGTCCTTGTGGTGACCGTGGCCTCGGCAGGATTTCTTGGTTGTTCATATGCATCCCGTCTGCTTGCCCTCTGTAACCTCTTGTTTTTCCCTATTAATGCCCTGGTTTCATTTTTTAATCCAGCACTTCGCATGAAGAATCGTACATGAGGCGAAGAAATTAAGAAGATCTGTTTCCTTTCTTGACTCTCTAGGTTTAGAATTTCGAAGTCAAAATTCAAGAATTATATATACATATATATATAAAAAATCAGTGCATTCATTATGATTCAAAAGAAGTTTTTGGAAACCCAGTTCGTTTGTTTTCTCTTTTGATTTATTCCCATTGTATTTGCGAGCATGTGCGGTTATTTTTATTTTTGTATTTCAAATTTTTTATTTTATTTTATTTTTTTCTTTACTTCAAATTAATAATTTTTTTATATTTTTATATCATTTTGTATCAAAACTGTTTTTTTTTTAAATATTATTTTAATATATTTTTAAATAAAAAATAATCACAACTACCTTTTCAAACAAATTTAAAATACAATTAAGACTATAATTATAATCAATTTTTAAAATACTTTTAACCCGGTTTATAAACATAACAAGGGAGCTTTAAAATACTTTCAACCCAGTTTATAAACATAACAAGGTGCTCCCATATGGCCCAGGAATGATAATGCCTCAATTAGCCTATGATAGAGCCCAGTAAATTGTCAGTCCATTATGATCATTTTCTGTTTGTTGGATTTAATTACCATAAACATATTTTCTAGTTCATTATTGTATTAAATACCTTTTAAATTATTTACATTTAGATTAATGTATGTATTTAGATTTTTTTCTTTCTCACGACCTCTTTCTGAAATTAAAACTTGAGAACATTAAATGGGAAACATGTTCACTTAATCAAAATCAACACCTCGAAATTTATTGAACCAACTGAAGGGTTTTTTTTTTTTGAAAAGGGAAAAAGAAATAGGATAGAGAGCAAAACAATTAGCATTAAGTTGGTAATCCAACACCAGATTGCATAAACAAGGAACACAAAAGCTGCATTGATAATTTCTAGAAGATTCAATATTAACATATTAATTCAATGAAAAAAAAAGGCTAACAAACAATGGGGTTTGCGATTTATAATTAATTTATTTCACTATTATCTTTAAAACGTACTCATTGCATAACAAAACTACTCCAATTTAATCAATTTGATTTATTTTAATGCATTGATTTTGTCTATACTCTACTTAAATCCAGTTTTTGAAAATGCTCTTTGCAAATACCTCCCCCCTCCCCTTCCTTTTCTTTTAAATAATAGAGGAAAAAATCACTACTTACATCTAAAAATACTTGTTAGATAATATATTTAGAATGTATTTGGCAATACAGTACATTCTATTGTTAAAATAAAATGTATTAAAATAATATTTTATTATATATATATATTAATTTCAATATTATTAAATTAAGCACAACTGAAAAAAACTAGAAAATATATAAATTTAATAATTTTTAAAAAATAACAATTTAAAAAATATACCCAAAGACATTTACTTTGACCACACATTAGAGACACATTAGAGTAGAGTGGAGGGAGATCCAAGAAGCAAGAACGAGACTGATAAAATGGTTGTATCATGTTGAAGAGACATGGCCCAATACACGGGTGTGATGTAAGGCCTCAGTTAGCGAATGATGAGGCCCATTAAAGTAATTACAATTGCTCGAGACAAGCCCTTTTGGTTTCAAAATGTGTCCAATTAATCCTTACAAATCAACTTAAATGCGATTTAATCCAACCCTTTTACAAACATAATACCTGGATGGATTTCAATTATTTTCGAAGATATTGGAGTTAGAACCCGAAATCCCATTTGATTTGAAATGAAGGAGTTTAATGGAACCAGATATAAAGTGTGAAGAGGGTCTCAGTTGAGCAAAGGTGAAAAGTGAAGGGACTAACTAATGAGAGGTAGCCGCTGATGGCGACATCTTTACGGAAGCGCTGAAGAACCTTGGAAGCCCGTAACTATCTGTCTGTGTCTCTCTTCTTCCACTTCTAGTCCCCAAATACAGTCAGTAGTTGTGGAGAAGAAAATGGCATCGTCGTCATCAACGGCAGTGGAAACAACGACAGAGAGAAGAGGAATACCAGGAGCTCAATTCGTAGAGGATGTTGAAACCTATCTCACTCAATCTGGTCTTGATGTTAACTCTTCCCTTTCTTTTCTGCAAGAAAGGTACTCTCTTTTATCAGTGTATAATGATTTTAATGGATTTATGATATTAAATGTTTCATCTTTTTGGTGATTGGTATTGTGGGTTTTGCTTGTTCTGTAGACTACAGCAATATAAGCTGGTGGAGATGAAACTTCTGGCCCAACAAAGAGATCTTCAGGTACTTCTTTGTATTCTTTGATATGAATTGAATTCGAGTTATAGAAAACTAGAGTTTAATTTATAGGGGAATCATTCCTTATTTTTCTATGGACACTTTATGGGCATTGATGTCAAGTGCTTGACTCTTCAAATCTTTACATTATGGAAACTAGTAGAATTTGATTGTTACTGGCTAAAATGGTTCTTATAGTTCATGAATTCTTAATAGGTTGAATTTGTAGGAAAGCATTTTTAGCTTGAGTTCCCATGAAGCCGGACATGGCAGGATTGGATTGCTACATTTTTAGTATTTGGCATTCTAAGGGTTTATACCTTTTCTCTGGCTCTTATGCTTTTGGCTGGAGATAATCAAGTCCAAAACTATTATCCAAGTTGTAGCATTTTGAGTATTTGTGCACTCCTTGGATACTGACTATACAGCTGAACGTTGAATATCATAATTTTAAGCTATAAGCTATAATAATTCCTGACTGATGCTATTGGTCTTGAAACTCTTTCTTTTCTGGGGTAAATTTTGATGAGCAGAACTTAACTTGGTTAAATTGGATCACTGTGCTGAATCAAAATTGAGTTTTGATGCAACTTCACTAGTTTAATTTCCTTGGTTTGCAATAACTGTGAGTAACATCCAGTACTTGTTTTGTTGTCAGGCAAAGATTCCCGATATAGAGAAGTGCTTAGATGTGGTTGCCATTTTACAGGCTAAGAAGGGTACCGGTGAGGTTCGTTTTGTGTGCTGATCGTTTTCTAGTATGTATTGTAGCTTGCTTGCAAATATGCTCTTAACCGTGTTATGTTATGAGTTTGGGTTTAGCAGACCTCATGAATGACAACTTTTATTTTTATTTTTATGGATAATCATCCTGCTCTAGCACATGTTATTTTATAGGGTTATTGCAAAATCATCATTGTATGGTTGAATAAGGCTGTGAAGAATACTGTCATACTCTTAGTGCAGCACAGATCTTGCAGTAAATTGACATGCAGTTTGTATTAACAGGGGAATCCTTGTAATTCCTACATGCCCTCCCTCCCTCGCCTCCTCCTTGATGAATTCATAGCTGTTCGTAATTTCAAATAAAGTCATAAACAAGAGGTTGAAGTGTGCCATTGACTGCTTACCATTGCATGTTGAAAGTAATTTTGAGAAACAGGACCATCATAAGAAGGAGAAATCAGATGTGGTGGTTTAATTCTTTGTACTGGTTACAAGTCACTCAAACATGCATCTATGTTAATCTCATTTCTTGGTTTTTGCATCTTGTCTTTGATAAATGATGGTATTGTGGAACTCCTAGATGTGTTCAGTTCTTCATGCCCTTCTTTAAGTGATGAAAATGAACAAATGCAACTATCATGTAAATCATCTGCTGAAGGGCTGGCCTCTACTTTAGGGCAAGCATGCTGGAGTCTCCCTCTCTTTTGCATTAAATAAGCGAGCTTCACTTGTGTTGAAGGCTTGCTATAATAGAACGGCTTCCTCTTTTCAGATACTATCTTTCAAATCACCAACATTGTTTCTTGGATTTGCAAAGATTCTACCCTAGAGTTCATGTCAAGCCATACTACCCTTAGCTGCCTTAGTCTTGGCCCAGGTGTTCTTTATTCAATCATCATGGTCATTTCAGCTCTGTAGTCAATCCATCAGCCTAGGGAATTATGTAGAACCTCTGATCCGGGGTCCTCCTTATGAAGTTCGAACCTAGAGCATGGAAAGCCCTGGGTCAAGAGTAAGGCAATAGGTTTCAAAATTATTTAATTTGTATATTAGGTGCTGCACCATAAGTGTATGTTGACAATGATTCATCTAAAACAGTCTTACACTGTTTGAGTTGCATGCATGTTCATACTTGCAGAAGCTGTTGTTTCCTAGTTGAGTTGCTCACGGGATTTCATTCACTAAATTTACAATCTTGACCTGATCTTAAATTATCCTTCTCTGTTTAGCATATCCAAACTAGAGCTGTATTTGAAGACTATCTTCATGAATGCCATATATTTTATGCTGGTTTCTCCAGTCTTCCTGGATTAGATATGTGGCAATCCTGACATTATTTACTCTATAGCATCCAAGCTCCCATTCAGTAGACTAGAGTCTTCTTCTTCAATAATATTCCTACCCTTGTGCACTTAACTTCTATCCGTTGAAGAATTTCCAGTGGTACATTGGATGGTTTTTGCTAATTACATTCCCCTGTTTTTTAAGAACCCAACACTTGCAAGCTCATGTGCAATTGTGATTTAGAAAGGATTGTGAGCTACTTTTTAGTATTTATCAATAGATTTGCTGAGAACCTCCTGCTGTATTTTGATTGGCATTCTCCTGCTTTTTGGAGACATGCAGTATTATATTACTGCAATCCAGCCAGTTGTTTAGCTACATTTCACCAAATGATGTAGAGATTACCTTGGAACTTTTGCTACTGCCTTTGGAAATGTTACCGTTCTTTCGAAGGTGGAACTTTGGATGACTGTGACCTTGTATTGATAGAAGTAGAAATACACACGCTATACATGAAAGAAAGTGTTGACATTGTCAGCTAGTATCCGAAACATATGCCATCAACAGGATTTGAAACACATTTTTAATATATTCTGATCACATCATATCTTCTAACAGGCATTCCTAATTTGAAACTGCAATCAATTCAGATGCATATGTTGACTAGTTGTGAATTATGCAATCTTTTTTTGTTATCTGGTTGAACTTAAAGATAATGATTTTAGGTTTCTATTCTCATTTAGAGTTTATGCTAATGAGTGTTTCATTGGCTTTGTATTTTGGATGCAGCCTCTTATTGCTGATTTTGAAGTTTCTGAAGGCATATATTCTCAGGCTCGCATTGAGGATGCTGGCTCAGTCTGTTTATGGCTGGGAGCAAATGTCATGTTAGAGTATTCACGTGAAGAGGTTTGCACCTGTTCTTTTAGGTGCTTTAGAAGCTTCTTTTTTATTCCTTTTCTTTTAAAGTTTCATTAAGTTTGGATGCAAGTGTAAGATCCCTGAGAACTTTGTGGTGTAGGCAACTGCTCTTCTACAAAAGAATTTGGATAACGCTAAAGCTAGTTTAGAAGTTCTATTTGCGGATCTACAATTCCTGAGGGATCAAGTCACAATAACACAGGTATTACTAATGTAAATATAGACTTCTTTATCTTTCTTCCTGGAGTGGTGATTAATGACTGGAAGTTAAACCAATGCCATGCTTTTTACATGATTGGCATAACAACAAATAAATGTGAAGGAACTGAATTTACAGCATACTGACATGCAAAGGCTTCAGGAGGTTGACTTCTGTGAATTGTTAGTGGTTCTTGACTGTATAATCTACAATTTGACAGGTTACTATTGCTCGTGTGTATAATTGGGATGTTCACCAGAAGCGCAGAATGCGAGAAGCTGTTACTGCTGAGAAAGACTAATGAAACAGGAGTTCCACTACAGCCGGGTTTCAGAGGGAGCAAAGCATGCTTATTTGCTAGAACTATGGTATTAATCTCTCGTTTCTTATTTTGGTGAAGGTATTTTCTCTGCATACCTGGTGATGTTTTCTGCATATCTACACTTTTTGGGATTCTGGTTTCCTTTAGTTCATGCAGAAACTTTGTTATATTATTTGGATCATTTTTCTTACGTGATAGAACTTCTTGGCTTGAGCTTTAACATCTATATTCACTGAAAGCCCATTGGCTGTTTGACTGTTTTGTAAGCTTTTGGTTTCAAAAAGATGCATCTAGTTAAGTTTCATATCTCTATTGCTAAATAGTTAGATATCTGGTTTAACATTTGAAATGTTGGGTCCTTTTTGGAAATAGTGGGACCACATGAAAGTTAAATGTGAAAGAGATGTGTTGGCATAAAGTGTGCCAAATGAAGGGACGAGGGATTTAGATCACTCGGTCTTTAATAATGTCAGCATTTTTCCGAAACAGGGTTGTAGATCTGGATGTTTTCATTTATATAATAGAAAATATATATAAAAATTTTAGTAAAAAATGACACGATGGTAGCCTTGATATTTGATCAATCCATATGTTGGAAGATTCTGCAGTTTGAAGAAATCACTGGTTGTGTCCATGGAAGAAGGAAAATTGTTAAGGACAAAAAGGGTGCCAAATGAAGGGACAAGGGTCTGTACTTCACAGTTTTAAATAATTACTAGGTTCTTGTTCTATGGACTTTTTGTCCACGATCGAGGCTGGTGGGATCACACTTGTGGTTCATGTTCGACATATTTCTTAATTGCCTCACATGAATTTGAAACTTGTAATGTTAGGATGGCAGCCAGGCAGCTTTGCTCCTGATAACAGCTTACACTTTCACATATGAACCTCAACTTGTCGGTGACAGCCTACAGTTCAACGCAGAGACCAGTTCACATGTGTCTATGAGGGAGTTTGAGTTGTCTCTTTTTATCCCCTTCACACCAGAAACATTTGGGTTTAGGCACGACATAGAAATTAAGGATTATTCAGGTGTATTTTACGAGTCGTCTTTTTTTGTAGTGGTTTTCGCGCTTTGAATTTATGATCAAGGTGCATGCTATGGAAGTGTTTTACAAAGTCTCCTTAGACCAGCAGCCAACTACCTGAGAACAGCCCGCCGAAAATTCCAACTCATCGGCCCATAAAATGACGGGTTCCATAATCACACTTTAGGTGTCGGCTCAACCAAGCATCATTTAAATGTCGGCATATCCCTGTCTAAAATGTCGGCATGTCCCGGTCTAAAATGTCGGTTTAATCTGCGAAGAGGCAGCAAACTTTCAGTTTGGGTTCCTCTAATATCACCTAGCTTTCCTGTCACGTGCATGACCATTTTCCCTCCATTGCTATTAACGCCACTGCAGGACAGACACTTTTCACTTGTATACGTTTAGGAGGTTTATGCTTATTGGATCACAAGACCTTCGGCCTAGTCGATGGTAAGTCACCGAAATTGAAAAGCGAAAAGAAAGAAAGACTAGGAACATTCAGATGTAAAGATCCCTTCGACATTTTGAGATAATGAGGGAGAAAGGACACAAACCTTTCGTGTTCTATGCAATATGTGCACGGAACTTTTCAATGCAAGTACTAATCTTTCAAGGCATATGGTTTTTGTCACACTGTCATGAATCCATGACTTTTCAAAATTAAAGAGGGAAAATAAATAGAATTGCTAACTGGTAATTAAAAAAAAAACTAAAATTTTTAAAATAAATATTGGTACCAGGGACTCAAGTGTTGAGTATTGAGTTAATGTTAATTATATCGTATTTGAAGTTAATGTTAATTGTATCGTATCTTTTTTAAGGTTATTTTTTTATATGTTTTCTTTTAAATTTATTATAGCATGTTATTAATAATCTAATATTATTTCTAAGTTTATTCATGATTTATTTATTTTTTAAAATGATTTTGGTCCTTAAGAATTTGAGACTTATTGATAAGTTTGACATTACTCCCAAAAATAAAAGATTTTGACAATTTTGACTCTTTAACAAAAAAAAATAAAATTAAAAATGATGTTAATCTCTAGGAGATTTTGTTTTATTTTAGATAAAAAAAATTTAACATTAATTTCTAAAAATAGAATCTTTTTTATTTTTATTTGGACAAATCTTTTTATGTTAATCTATAAAAATAGAAGATTTCGATGATTTTTTATGAAAACTTTAATATTGACCCCTAAAAATAGGTGATTTTATTAATTTAGAAATATTTAGATGTTAATTTCTAAAAATGAAAGATTTAATGATAAGAACCTAAATTACCATATTTATGGTATGTCTAAAAAATCAGAAGACAAACATGAAACTAATTAAAACATGAAATGGAAACCCTAAGGTTGATTTTCTTATTATTCAAAGACATTCCCGCACCAAATTATGCCACACAACTTTTCATACTCAAACATTGTTAAAAAAAAAAAAGAAGAATATTA
Source organism: Populus euphratica (assembly GCF_000495115.2). Classification (NCBI taxonomy): domain Eukaryota; kingdom Viridiplantae; phylum Streptophyta; class Magnoliopsida; order Malpighiales; family Salicaceae; genus Populus; species Populus euphratica. The sequence goes on from NW_011499848.1 coordinate 3,156,208, forward strand.
TCCCTAAAGCATTTTCTCATGGATTTCACAACCATAGCAACAAAATTTCATATTTAAAAGGTATCGACTTCCAACATTGAAAATCCAAAAGTTATTTCTATGTAATAAACAAGCCAAGGAAATTGATTTCCTTAGCATAAACCCTACTGCACCTTATTTGTTGAATTTTGCAGCTAAGAAATAAGAAAGAATTCTCATTATTGACTTTTAATGACAAGCTTGACTCATATTTAACAAGCAAACCAAATAACAAAACCCTAGCTATCTCTCTCTGTTTTTTTTTTTATGGATTTTCATAACAAAAGTAGCTAAAAACCCTTTATGTCTTGTGATTGTTAATTCCCAACATTAGAAATCCAGCTTTCCTTCTCCCATATTAATTAGCATATAAATGTGAACCAACAATAACAAATTCATAACCATCCATCATACTTCAAACAAGGTCCATTTGGTAAGTCTTGCCCTAGGTAAGTTCATGGTATGCATTTTATACACTCTATTGTGCATAAACCAAGCTATCTTGCCATACAACTTAAAAACAATCAAATGAAGTGACCTGACATGACCTCCAATTGGTTGTCAAGATGAAATTTTAAAGAGAAATCCAGCAAACGTCCATGCTAATACCCAGATGAGTTGACCTTGAAATTTATAAAGGGGCCCATATATAGTTTAAGTTTAAATGAAGTGAGAATCCAGTTGCATGTAAACATAAATGGTTTGACAATCTTCAAACGTCATCTTTAGGGGGTCTATTATCTTCCTCTTCTCATGCTGACATTCTGTTTTGTTAATTTTTTTTCTTAAATAAAAATTATCATACACGAGACTGATGCTCGCTAATATAACTGTATCAAATTAAAAATTAAGCTAGATGCTGCTTCTTTCTAATCTTAATATTCAGATTTCGCTTCCAGAAAATCTGCATGAGTCACGGGTCAGATTTAATCAAAATAATTATATTTAGCCAGTTTTACTGAAATTATACTAATCAACTTGCGCAACACATGGACATCATTCGCCGGTGTCTGTAGTGCATCATGCTTATTAACTAATGGGTTTTTATTACTTGTCAAAATCAATCTCAACTCAGCATACCGGAAGTTAAACAGTGTGCCTAAACGTTATGAATCAGGAAAAACTAAGGCAAGAGATGTAGCCGAGACAACAGAAATAGCTAAAGCTTATTAGTAACAAACTAAAGACACTTTCACGACAGTAGTTTCTCCGCACAGAACTAAATCATGTAATTTTTTTGTGTTTACAATTCATGTATAGTAGATTAGAAAAAAATTATATGTTTATCTATTTGCTTTTTGAATTTTAAAAGTGTTCGAAAAAATTTAAATTGTTTTTGTATTTTTAAATTATTTTAATATGCATGTGGGAAGAAAACACGTCCACTTTCTACCATGATAAACCTTGAAGCTCAAGGCGGAGGACATTCACATTGCAGGGAATCATGGGCTTCAAGAGAGAGAGAGAGAGGGGGGGGAAGGAAGAATCACATAAGCACATATGGAGACGTGCACGCAAAACGAGACTGATTTGTCCTTACTGGGTTGTATTTAAAGCCACTTTGTCATCTAGTTTCTTTACGCGTTTAGCGGTTGCCAATAATAATAATAATAATAATAATAAGAACTAAAAATGTTGACTTTGACTTATCATCGTCATGTGAGGCCAACATGTAAACGAGTTAAAATTCAGTCTATAGGGTCTAAAGAAAAGGAAATAATTAAATTGGGTGTCAATAACATTGATAAAATACCTTTTATCAATATTGACAAAAGAAAAAGGAGATCATAGTAACTTGCAATTGCCGCAATCATCGCTAGGTGTTTTCATTTGATCACACTTGTTCTAGAATGAAAGGAATGGTTCAACTGGTTGGGTTTGGTCTCAAATTAATTTGGGACAATTATATAGTTTGCGTAATTTAGCTTGCTGGTCCTTCTACAGTATATTGGTCCAATACCACTGCTTCTGGATGATTCGGATGTAAATATTCGTCCATTCAGCCGAAGTTGTTTTCTTTTTTACTCTCCTTGTTTTTTATGTCAATATTGGATCCATTTATACATGGATCAGATTAATTTCTTAGATATCTTAGCGTGGTTTAGGTGATTAACAGGACATTGCATTATCTGACCAATTGACGATTAAATTTGGAAACGAATATATGTAAATATTCCTAACATCTTCCTTAATACCATACGTGTCGTCCAAAATAATATTGGAAATTTTATGCACGCACACACATCCTGGTTGGAAATATTATTTGGTGCCTTCGAAGGAGTACTTTTTTCCCCTTTGAGAATAACGTGTTAAACAGAACAAACAAGAGAAGGAGGCCATCAGGGCTTGGGCTCTAATGTCCAACTCTTCTGCCTTGAGCACAAAAATGGTTATATGTGTATATGAGATTTTGTTTTAATTAGGACACAAGTACAGTATAATTTAAGTTTCTCTTCATGAGCTGCTTATGTTGTTTAGATTTATGGTTGAATCTTTTAAGGTGACGGCACCCATGTTTGAGATCAGGAAAAATTAATACCCCCGAAAAGAAGAAAAATAATAATCAAGAAATGAGGCGGGAAGGGAAAATTACAGTCTACTTACGGCTAATCTGTTATGCTATTTATGCTTCTTTGTAAATGTGTCGAAGCAAAGAGCGTAGAGTTTGGGAAAACAAATTTGGACAAAATTTATTATTGGAAGAGAACTTACAAAGTGTTTCAAGTATATATGTCAGCAACAAGTTTTTCGTATGTAGATTTACATTAATTTCCAACTAAATTGCCAAGCTAAGTAACTGACTAGGTCTAAACTCCAAAAGCTTGAGGATATCAAGTTAGTGCAATTGCAATGGGTTGACTATCAAGACTACAGTCCGTCTAGGGAGAGGAGGGGGTGGGGGCACAGAGAGAGGACTGATAAAATAATATTAACCTTGTGAGTTTAGGATAAGGTCAAGTCTAAAAGCTACATAATGGCATATTCAATAAACAATTTGATCTTAATTTAATCCCATAAACATAGAGAAAAATCTACCAGGATCCTGCTTTAGCTATAAAAATATCGCGGAAAGGAATAAGTGGTTGTTCTCTACTCTCTAGAATCTAACTTTAATATATATTTCTAATTCAAAATAAGTTAGTAGAAGTTTATCACTTTCAGTTTAGTTTACAGCTGCATTAATCGATGATGTCAACCTTAATCTAGAAACAGAATTATAAAATAGGGAAAATATATAATAATTAGGAAGGAAATAACTAGACAATTATATATACATATATATAAAAGATGTCTGGCTAAATAATCAGAACTACGAATCTTTAACCATTCGATCCAAAGAAGAATCTTGAACCATATTATAAAGCACCAAAAATAATTAAATTGGTCTGAAATTACATTATGAGAATTATAGATAATTGAGTGGGACACGCACCATTAATTTTCACTTGATATATATATAACAAAGGTCTTGGATTCGGAATTTGTAAATCTCAAACCCTAAACCAGATGATGAGTTAAGGTGTAACTTGTAGACAGTTCCTTTCGATCCTCTCTTTATATGTAACTAAAAATGATTAGTTGGCCTTCTAATATGTTAAAAAGGAATCAAGTGAAACGGAACCACAAGTACAACTGATGGCAAGAAAGAAAGAAAAAAAAGAGGGGATATATATATATACATACATACTCTTTCCGAAATGCCATTGCTATTGAAACAAGACACTGACATGCAAATTATAGTTTGAAAATGAAGAGGTCGGTGACAGAATAAGGACTTGCAGATTCTTGAGGCAGTTGGGAGCTACATTCTTAATTAGAGAGACAGCCTAAAGAAAACAACTCCCAATATCGAGATAGCCTCTGATAGCTAATATTTTTTCTCTCTTAAACTTGTGTTTGAAAAAAGAGAGAGAGAATCTCAACCTTTTTTGTTATCATGCGTACCAAAAATATTTAACAATAAACAATCACCAATTCAAAAAGCTCTACGGTACCAGGGTGCATGATCTTTAGGAAAGATGATTGGGTGAGGATTGCTCAAACATGCATAAAAAATAGAAATGTTTTCACCTTCATTTTGGTCACACACCCACATACAAATGAATATATGTTATCTATTCCATGTCTTTGTTGTTCGTTTTGCAAGCTTTAGGAATTTCACTCTCATCACTTTCTGCATTACTTTGCACAATCTCCTTTTCATCCTGGCTAGCAGAATATGTTATCAAGGCATTATACGTATTAGGTTCGCTTCCACTACATCCTAGCAAAGCTAGTATTGTTAATTTGCAAGCATATATTGAAAATCTCCTAAAATTTAACAAGGGCATAAAATCTTTATTTATTTATTTGTGATTTCTTCTTTAGAAATTGCTTATTTAATAAGATCACACAAATCAGACAAACTTCTTCGGCATGTGCAATTAATAGTTCATGATCTGTTCATTATGCTGTCCTAATAACAAATTTAGACCCTACAAAGAGAGAATCGTGATTCTATAACGGCCATCCTTGCATCCTACAAACACGCAATGAAAACCTGAGCTTAAGGGTACACATACACAACTGCCACATGTTTTTACTTCCACTTCACTGTGCGCGCCTTTTTTTTCATATTATTTTTAGTTGAACAAACAGATATTCAAACGTTTGACCTTTTGAGCTCTTGACCAGTGTTTTAGATTCCTGAACAAAGACATATCTACCTTTCATGGATTACCGCGTTAGACTTTACGAAACCATGGTCAAATATTAATAATTAACATGACTCGGTATTTGATGATCAGAGGAGCTAAGTTATGTGTGATTTTGTTGCTACTTGGTGTGTGAACAAGATTTCGAAATAGGAAATAAGAACTACTCTTTGTCGGATTGCTGTGTGTAGGTTTCTCTCTTTCTTCTTCTGGTGGCACTAAATTAACGTGGCATGAATCAGTAGATTAAGAAGACCCGGCGAAGAAAGGTAGTGTATTTAATCAAGCACAAAAATGCATGGTTCACTAGTCATGAAACATTTGATTGCAAGAGAAGAAAGAAATAAAAGGAGGAAACGCTTTAGAGGGCGTGTATTGGAAGCAAACTTGAAAGAATATACGAAAACCGCGTAAATGCATGTGCTTGGACAGAAACCCTGGTTAAGAAAAGGTGGGCTTCTGATATTTAGATCTCTGACAACGTGAATTTTTCTGCATCGACAAGAAGAGAATTAAACGAACATGTCTCCTGGATTGGCTTGCATGTAACACTTCTACCTCTGGAAGATGGGGACCAAGAGCCGTGTATCGTGGCAAAATTGATATCACCGATCGAGAGGATACAATAATTTCTTTTATAACTACAACTTTGTTTCCCCTTTTTTTTAAAAAAAAAAATGAATGTCAATCAACTGTATCCCAATTAACGAAATGTTTTAATTGTGGATTTATCTTTATGGAATTGTTATCCGTAATATCCAGTTTGCACCTTGAAATGACCTCACAGCTTTTTATGTGATTCATAACATAAGGGAGCCTTAGGACGTGATGTTGGCTCCATCTTGCAGATTTAATGCACCCTGCAAAAAAAAAAAGGAAAAAGAAAAATTCAGTCCCTTCATTGAATGTAATTTGCTAATGGAATGATCAAGCAAACGACTAATGCGCGCAATTATGATATTTAATTATAACTGAAGTGATGATTCTTATATTCCAACAAGTTTCAAAAGCGATCCTTCATTCCATCTATAGAAGTAATAATGTATGAGAGTTCCAGATTAATTAGTGCATCATTTTCTGCTTTTACACTGTTATTTGATTAGTTGAGTTAACTAACTCAATATTTCAATGTGTTTTCAAACAAACAAAAAACACTCACCTTTTTACATTGAATATAGCCTTCGATAAATTTGTTACTTGATTCTCAATAAAAAAACTTCATAATTTAATTATATAACAACTAGATTCCAAGCATATTTTATTTTTATGTTTTAAAAGTGTTTTTTTAAATTATTGTTTTTTTTCTAAATAATATTTTTTATGTTTTTAGATTGTTTTGATATATTGATATTAAAAATAAATTAAAAAATAATATTATTTGAATATATTTTTAAATAAAAAGATTTTAGTTAAAAAGTAATTGGTATTAGAATACCAACATGCATTCATTTAATTACTTCATTGCAAAGAGGGAAGTAGCTTGTTAGCTGGTGGTACAACAAAGACAAGAGACCACATGGGTAATTTAACTACGTGATATTAATTCTTGTCACTGGAATAATTTTTCGGCTGCAAGATGTGTCAACTAATTAATAATTATTATTTTTTGAGGTGGACAGCCAATTAATTTGAATTAAACGGTGCGGATTGTGGTCCTTAAATTGACGGTGTTGGCTTCTCGAAAACGAGAGATGTAGGGACGTTTTTGCTGACGTGTCGATTGTGTCATCATCGCGCACTTCATGTCGGACCAAACGTGTCATAAACCTTCTTTCACACTCTAAGACGCGGTTATTTTGCTTAACCTCTTTTGTACGTGTGGAAAGTTTTCTTTACGGAGACAGCAGCCTATTACCTGATTACCCTCAATTTAATTTTCAGTATGGTGGTTCAAAATTAAATTAAATTAAATTAATAATAATAATTTAACACAGCACGGCTTCATTGTTTGGGCTCGGCCCAAATGGTGTGGCCTCCGTCTAAAATGGTTTATCTTTTATATTTTTTAGATAGTGTTTAATTATTATCCTGAATAGAATAAGATAATAAAACAGTTAAAATAAATATATATTTTGATGAAAAGATAAAAATAAAAATATAAAAATAAATATTTTTAAGATAATTTTTAAGTAAATTTGTGTACTTTCAAAATAGAAGGTATAGGAGGGGCATCCCTCTAGAAATAATATATATTATTTTTAAATTCTAAAATGTCTTAATAAAAAACTCTAAATTTCAATTTTTTCAACTAAAAAATACATGCAAGAATAAAAATAATAATTATTATAATTTTAAAATTTAACTTTGAAATTGATCTGGGGTAAAGCCCCAGTCACTGGTCGAGGCATAGGTCACAGGTTACATTGATCGAGTCAACATATGAATAAAAATGATTGGTATCATATTTTTAAAACTTGATTTAGAGGTCGAATCAGGACGAGACTTGGGTCATGAGTGAGATTGATTGTTGGGTAAAGAAAAAAATAATTATTATCATGGTTTTAAAATCAAAATTAAAAATCGACTCGGGGTAAGGCTCAAGTCACGTGCCCGAAGAGTAAACCTCAATCAAAATTTTATTTGATAAGTGAATTGTTAAATTATTAATAAAACCAAAGACTCATTCATAGACAAGTAAATAAAAATAATTAATTAATAGGAGTAAAATTGATTAATATCAATTTATAATAAAAAAAATTGAATCAAGTAAGAGATAAAAGAACAAGGTTAAAAAGGCAAATAGAGAACTTGAGGGACTATTATAAAAATAAAAATAACAAGGGATATAAATACATGAATGGCTTCCTTAGGAAGCCATTCATGGCCGGTTGGGAGGTGAGGAAAAGGAGAGGGTTTGTGCAGTTTTCTTGGTGCTGGTTTTGGAGGAAGGGATAGGGGAGGAGGAAGGTTGGTTCAAGGGCTTTTCATCTTTATTTTTCTCTGTGAACAAGTGCTATGATGCTTTGAATTATCCATTTCATGCATATGTAATGATATATTGATGACTTTTTCATTAAAAAAAGCAATATACTTGGAATTGTGTTGGATGTTTAAATTAGTGTTTTGTGATGGATTAATGTAAATATACATGAAAAAGAAATAACAATTGATGAATAACTGAAGAAATTGTTAAATATGATATATTAAATTATGAAAAAAAACTTACATGTGATTAATTATAGATTAATTATAAAGATAGATGTGTTAATTAAAATAAAAGGGTAATTAGATATGGATTTATTTAGAAAAAACTTGAATGGATTTTTTATTTTGGCTAAGATCATAAACGACCATGAAGAGGGGTTAAGGGATAATGAAGAAATTGTTTGAGTTATGATATAATTGAGTGGAAAATATATTATTTAGATAATGTTATTTACTTAAGAGAATAAAAATGATAAAATAAAGGAAAGAGAGATGAAGGGGGAAAATTCATAAAATGAAGAATTATATATGATTCTAAAATGAAATTAATTTAATGATACAAAGGAAATTACTAGAGAGTCGCTAACGTTGAAAACTATAGAGCAATATACAGGCAAAGCTCGGGTCAACCTAAGTCAATCTAAGTTAATATAAAAATAAAAGTTATTATTATTATAATTTTAATATCAAATTCGAGATAGGGAAAAATTTAGGTCAATACAGATTAACCCGAATCAATATATAAATAAAAATAGTTATTATTGTAATTTTAAAACCTGACTCAGGAGTTGACCTAAGACAAGATTTAGGTCACAAGTCTGGAGAGTCAACCTGGTTGATCTAATATTTTTGAAAACAATAATTAAATTAACCTTGTTTTGACCAAATTTTTTTTTTCAAACAATGAATTTTTAACTCGTAGTTTATCCAATGTTGACTTAGATTTTTTACTAGGTCAAGTTGAGTCAATCATTTCTTTATTTTTTGTATCAAACTCAGACCAGTCTAAGACTTAAAATACATATTAAGATTAAAATAAAATTGTTTAAATATATAAGTTTGACAATAATACATATTAAAATTAAAATGTATTTTTTTATATTTTATTTTATTTTATCTTATCTACCATAACTAAATAGGACATGGAGATAATCACTTTTTTTACATACCATTATCAAATATAATTTTATCTTTACTTTCTTTTTTATCTTATTTTCTTTGTTTTCATTATCTGTCTCAATTATATTGAGAGAATAACCAAATACTATCTTATTAACACAAATTTTAAAGTATTTTTGAGTGTCAGGAGGTAGGATGCAATATTGTCTGCCACCCCCACACAATATTTTTTAAGATTAATTGATATATTCTACCAAAACATATTTTTTTAGTCAATGATTGAAAGTACAATTATTTTTTATGCAAATTAAATGCTTCTTTCTCAACATATTACTAACATTTATTGTAATTAATGATGCTGTCAAACATTATTATCAATAATAGATATTACTATTTAAAATTACTTATCATATTTGAGTTGAATTAACATGTTCGAGTTGATAAATATTTAGATCACCAAGTTAAGAAACAAGTTCACATACTTAATATTTTCCCTTCAACAATTAATTCTATGGATAATTTATTAAGTAAACTTAAATATAAAATCATTTAAGAGTATATTTGATATTTGATAGTGTGGTTATGGTTATTTTTAAATAATTTTTCTTATTAAAATATATATAAATAATATTTTTTTATTTTTTAAAAATTATTTTTGATATTAGCACATCAAAACAATCCAAAACATATTAAATTTTAATAAAAAATAATTTTTTTTAAAACACGGTACATTAATACTTATTTTACAAGAATTTATTTTTTAGGCGAACATTCACTGTCATTTAAGCCCAACAATTAAACCCACCTTCGTTTAGACTGTGAAAATCCAATTTATATATGAAGTTTTTCCAGCTTCATCGTACTCCATAAGTATCATATTTATATGATTAATTGTTATGAGAAATATGAAATCACTAGTAAAAAAAAAAAACAAAAGAAACCCGCGTAAGAATTATTCGGATTCTAGATATTCTAGAAATACGAGTAAGAAGTAAATTAAAGTACAATTAACTTGTCCCTTATGATTGATTGATGCCAAGCAATATTTTTTTTGGAGATGCATAATTATAAATTTAAATGTAAAATTATAAAGTACTGATTTTCAATAAAATAAAATAAAATAAAATACACACGAAAGAGAAAAGCCTCGAAAGGTCAATAATAATTTTATCGGTTAAATACATAGTCAGTCGATTTTAAATTTTCTTATTTTTATGTATTTTCAGCCTTTATTGTGAGGTCGATAGGGTATAAATGCAACATACTTATATAAATACATGGGCTAGTTTTCTTATATATATATAAAAAAAGGTTGAGTAGAGTAAATCGATCCAACTTTATAAACCTATCTGAATTTATTATCCTATTTATTATCTTTTAATAAAACTTTCTATAATTTTTAATGCAACGCATACGTAGTCTAATTAGATTTAGTTGGAATTAAAATTAGTTTGAATGCTCAATAGTTGACAAAATAACTGTTACATTTAAAATAAAAATAGAAAAAAACCATCACGATTCACCTATTTTCCAAGGCTGTAGATGGTTTGAACTTATTGCACCAGTTTTTGTAGGTAATATGTTGTGTGTGTGTGTGTGTGAGAGAGAGAGATAAAGACTAATTGAATGGTTGAAATATATTGAACATGTGTTGCCAAGAACTTCCTATATCAATGTCATGGAAAGAAAAATTAGAAGTGATATGTCAAGGATGAGGTCTCCATCGGTCTATTCAAAATTTAAGTTTTTTGAAAGTAAAGCTCCCGAAACAAATCTTAAGAACCCCCTGAATTTGAATGTGTTGAGCCTTCTGGAGCATAACGGGAATGTATATCTGGAAGATATTAAACTTAATTACCCCCCGAATTTTCAAGCTTCGACTAAAATCTGGCAATGTTAAGAAATATTAGAAGATGGTTTTATATTTTGCTGGCAATTACAAGCTTAATGGTCGACAGTGTAAATGTAATTAAAGCCAAATTTCATGGATGTTCATGTAATTTGAAGAACAAAATGCATAGAGGAAGGGGGCAAAAAGACAAGGGATATCGAAGTAACTTCACAGGTAATCAGATGTCAACTTCACATGAAATTAAAAAAAGTTAAATTGTCGTCCTTTTTTTAAAAAAAAAAACAAAAGTAAGGGAAGGGAGCCGCAGCCGCGAGAGAGAGAGAGAGAGATAAAACGAATGGGAAGAGAGATCACCTGCACACGAACTATCTAAAACTTTTGCTCTAGATCAAAATCCACGTGTACGCAAAAAGTCTATATCCACGCAACCGGTGAAACCAGTGGACCCGATTGCGGTCCAGCAGCAGTAAATGCCAAACAGCGTCCGCGGACCAGCACACAAAATTACCGGCAAGTGACGGTCACCACAACAATGGGAAACCTCAATAATCTAAGCTGTTAAACACGCCGAGAAGAAAGTCCATTCTCACACACTCACAATGCTTTTATTTTATTTTTAATTTTTGAGAATGAATGAAATGAAGGAGAATAATAATATTAGTAGCGTGTGCACAAATTCCATGGAGAAAAGAGAAGGGAAGAAAGAGCTAACAAGAACAACAATATTAAAGACAGAGAATTTCACTATGGCAAATTCTTCCTTCATTACACCACCAGCAACAACAAGTGATATTGATCAGATGCCCAGTGTTTTTGCCTTATCAACAACAGCAACACCACCACCACCACCACCACCACTAAATAGCATCTTTGACATGATGCCATGTGATATTATTGGTGGTGATCAAAAGGCTGGGTCTTTAGGATTTATAGATTTGCTTGATATCAACCAAGATTTTGGTACCGCTGCTTCTTTATTCGATTGGTTTGCTCAAAATCCGATTGTGGGGTCTCAGCAGCAACAAACTTTCGTCCCATCACCGGCATCAACTCTACCGGAAACATCAGAGGTTTTGAATAACCCAGCAACTCCAAATTCATCAGCTTCTATCTCTTCCTCTTCGAATGAAGCAGGAAACGATGCCTTCCAACAAGTTAAAACTGGAGATCAAGAAGAAAAGCACGATCACGACAAGACCAAGAAACAGTAATTTTCTCTTTTCATTTTGCACTATTATATAATATTAGTATTGTTTTTTTGCTTTATTATCTTGTTTGTTACTGTGAGTTTCTTGTTTTAGACTGAAATATGAAAGAAGGGAGTGGTGGGTGATCTGCTGAGAGGAAAATGAAATAAAAGAAGTGTTTTTTTACCTGTTCTGTTTTGTGCAATTTTATGGGTTTTTTTTCAAGTACTGAAAGTGTAGTAATGTGTTGTTGGTTCAGGTTGAAACCGAAAAAGAAGAACCAAAAAAGGCAAAGAGAGCCGAGATTTGCTTTCATGACAAAGAGTGAAGTCGATCACCTAGATGACGGGTTTAGGTGGAGGAAGTACGGCCAAAAAGCTGTGAAAAACAGCCCCTATCCAAGGTATATCATTAGAATCCCATCTTGGTCTTCTTTATGACAGCAATGATCTCTTCTGAAGGATGAGGATACACAAAATCTTGTAACTTGTGTAGCAAGAAGTAGCATATATGCAACCCCCCTCTTTTTGGGTGGTGATGATGATACATACACAAAAAGTTTGTTAATTTATTGCTTTTCTTGCAGGAGTTATTATCGTTGCACTAGTGCAGGATGTGGTGTGAAGAAGAGAGTGGAGAGATCATCTGATGATTCATCTATAGTTGTTACAACATACGAAGGTCAACACATACATCCAAGCCCAATAACTCCTAGAGGAAGTGTTGGAATTTTGGCCGACTCAACTGGTTTTGGTGCTGCAACATCATCTTTTGTTATTCCACAAACTCAGTATCAACAACATGCCTACATGTATAGCTCATCACCTTCTTTGAACATTACCACAAGTAATACTAGTTTTAGTCCCACCTTTTCTTTTCACCAGAGAAGGTCGGATAGTCCATCTTCTTTGCTTAGAGACCATGGCCTTCTTCAGGATATTGTGCCCTCCCAGATGAGGAAGGAGCCTAAAGAGGAGTAGAAATATTTCCTATTAGATATCGGTATGTATTTGATCTCTAACTTACTTGTGGGGTTCTGTATTTGTAGAAGATCCCAGTTTACATTCTTCATGATACAGAACTTTATTGATGTTGGAAAATGACTACCCTTGTAGCTTTTGCGGGAGAAGACTAGTTAATCTCTTGATTTCTTTTGTTGTATTCTTTGTATCCAGAGATTATTACATTACGGAGATGTTGGGTGTTGTGTCATCGTTGTTCTTTTAAGCTATTCAATCTCCTTATATTCTTCCAGCACTCGCTAATTCTTATTTTCATACCTCCTCTTCTGATTTGATTGGTTCATTTGCATTGATATTAGGAAAGGCTATATCATTAATACTGTCAGGAAAACTAGGGTTATGGTTTTTAACATTTAACGAAGATGGTTTGAGCTTTTTTTTCATAACACTTTTGTCTGTATTAAATCCTAGGCTTCTTGTGAAATGAGAAACCGAGGATGAACTTGGGAACTTGATATACGTACGGGGTGCCCTATAAGGATAAAGATGGACAGTTTGTGAAAATTATGTGTACAGAGTTTATTGCATAACATGCATGGGACGGGTGCAAAGTGTAGCAACTTGACAGTCGACACCAATAGTACTCTTTGATGAGTTAATTATAACCATTTCCCCCCTCAAGTTATATACAGATGGAAATGAGTCATTGACTGGTAACGTGTACATATTTTGGCAAGGGAATGGTCTGTGTGTGGTTCTTGATTATTGAAGGGATGGTGAAAGATTTTGGTAGGGATATATAGGTTGCTTTAAGCATTGTCGAAGATGCACTCTTGGCTTCCATATTTAGAAGAACTTTTGGGGTTGTGAAGTCTTGTCCATGATGCACTGTCTTCGCTAGCTAGGAGTGTGTGGATGGATTTCATATGCATGCCATGCTTCAATTACTACTTACAGCCATACATGATTCAGTAGCGGCCTTCTTTTATAGATATCGATGGGTGTAGGAGAAATTAATAGAATTGGTTGAAAGGCCATCTTCAACTTTTATATAAATCATCTCTTAGCTTTATATATATGATCCGATGCTTTAGAAATCACATAGGAAACATGCTAAGCATAGCCCCCACTAGCATATGTATATATACACTCCGCATTTATCACCTATTCATGTGTACACTAACGAAACTTGAATGTATATTTTCGGGTCCAAAACTTGAATTCAACATGTGAGCATGCACCAAGAAGATTGCATGTATGTAAGTAAATACATGCACGGCTAAAATTAGGTTCATATATCGCTTATTAATATAATGTTGTTCGAGAAAAAAGAAATTTGCTTATGACGCGCTTTTGCAGTTGTTTATTATAAGTTAGTGGAGAAAATATTCAAATCTCGTGCGTTCCAAAATGCCATTGCTTCTTGATATTAGTAGCTGGACGTATATTGTTGAAAACTTGTAAAAGTAAGGATAAGGTGCTGTAGTCGCGTAATGATTATTTTCCTAAAATGTCCAGTCACCCTTAATTTCTTGATTAAGCCCTTGCTTAGTCTTCTGAAGATTTCAAATAAGCAACAGCTTTCAATTCCACGAAAAATGTAGCCGAAACAATCTATGATGTGAATAAAATAAAAATCCTCAAACCTAAGTATATATTTCAATAATATGATAGAAAAAATTACACGCTGACTATTTATATAAAGATTTAAAACCTGCCTAACAAAAGAAAAATCTAAAGTTGAGTAGAAAAAATAATTAAAATTAGAAATCAACTACAAAAATAACAAAAAGCAACAATTTCTAAGTCAGGTTTTTTATAGAATTGATTATATAGAATTATCTGGTAAAATGTTAAAATGATCCAACAAACAAATTTAAAATTAAAGATGTTCTTATAATTAGGCTTTAACATATATAAAGTTGTACGTTTTTTTAATGAGCTTAAACTTATCTACTTGGTACAAAAACATATTCGCAACTCGTTACACAACCAACCTACGAACATCTAATTCTTAATTATTATTTTTTGTTTGCCAAGATATTTCTTAATTTTTGAATATCAGGATGTAGAAACACTTGGAAAGGCTGCATCCATGCATTCACATCATACCTACAGATCATCCCCGCGCGCGACTATAGAGGTTTTAGGTTCCACCGTGGAGCTAGAAATAGCGTGGGCCATAGTGGCATGCCGGGATGAATCGGTGTGATCTAGAAATTGAGTGAAAGCTTTTCTATCAATTTTTAGGAAAGTTTTTGGAAGCATGATATCATGGTATGAACACAGGAAGGTTACAAGGAAATAATTTATGATCGAACAATGAACATGATAAAGATTCTCACAATTTTGTCCACCTTGCTGTAGCAGTGAATATTCTTTAAATGACAGGATGGAGTGTATTTGCCTTTAAGCATCTTTAGAAAGTGGAAGAGATGGAAAATCGCACCCCTCTTGATTGTTCTCAGAAAAGAGAATTGGAAGGTGAGAATTGTCCTGCGTGATTAACACCCCAAACTTTCTAGTTAGCCACTGATCATGAACGTTTCATTTCAAGTTGCTATACTCTTTCTTAACAACACAGGAACTTTTCATTCCTTAACAGTTCACGTGAATGATCATCTAGAAGTCAATTGCACAACACATTTAAAAGGTTTGTTTCGAAGGTGTTTTGGATCATTGAAATAATGGACTGATTTCAACATCCCATACACGTACGCATACTTAATTACCATGAATGAGTGGCATGTGCGTACATACATGCCTCGCTAGTTCTAATTAAACATGAAAGCGTGAATTTATTCTTCTGGGACAAGCAAAAATAGTGTTGGGGATAATCTAGCCGTCAATATATAGAAATTTTATGTTCAGATCTTGAAAAGAGTGCGATAGGAAGGCACTGAAAGAATTAGGATAACATTTTGAATAACTCAAAATTCCTCGAATCACCCTTTTGAAAAGATATTAATTATGAAATGTAAAAAAGGAAAGACAAAATTCTCTGGTGGAATCTTGTCCAAGAAGATACATATAATTGTGCACTTCTTATGCCCAAAGAGGTGACCATTCTATATCAATGATTAATCAATCAAACAACTATGGTTGCATAGGCATGGTCCGCATGTGCTTACGAGTCTTTAGATGGAGGAGGTGGGACGTGGAAAGAACTAGCCTTTTTTTTCAACCCTATTCGTTTTGGATTCATCTTAGAGGAACTGGATATTCCTTTCTCTCCAATGATTTCCTAACCTAGCTTAAACAATGGCTGGTTTACTTCTGCGAGAGAAGTTAGTTTGCCCTTTTCTTTTCTTTTTTTGTTTAAAAGCACAAGTTTGGATCGAAGAGAGGACGAGTTACAGGCACTTGATTGATGGCATGGCCTTGTTTTTTGTCGTAGCAATCCAGCCCTTTTTTGAAAGGAGGCCTAGTTTCTTATTGATACAGAGCCCAGTACTCAAGAAATGGATTGTTCGAGAGGCCCGATTAATGGGCCCTCCCAGCTCGTAACACAAGGGCCTATATTGGAACATCTCTCTCCGAAGAAAATCATGGGCCTTCTTGAGAGTCCAGTCCATTCGCCTTTCTGTATGGCTCGGGCTATGGATCATCTTGCCGAAGGAAGAACCACTTGCTAATGTAACCACAAGAAACAAAACATGAACGGGAAGTCGAGCAGTAAAATTTTAGATTTCTATTAACAAAAGAGATACCAAATATACCTTACTTGTGACAGATTTAACATTGTTTCATCTTAGTTCTTCCCTATGTTCATTAATTCTCTTTTTCAGTGGCCATCTGACATTGTTGACAGATTGTTTCAAGAAGTGCCGGAGGGTTAATTCTATTTTGTTGTTTTATGCAGACTCCGGCGACCCTCAGATTGTTGATGCATCATTAATTTCAATTCTTAGGATTTATATTCGAACAACATAAGTTTTTGAACAACGTAAGTAAAGAACTCAACAATCATTTTACATGGACATGACAGCGCTCAAAAAATGACTCAAACCTAATCACAGTAGAGTAATTAATCATCGTGTGAATGAAGATCGACGGCATAACTTTATAAGGCATACCATTTACTATTATGGTAGAAAATATACTGAGACAAAATAGTCATTCTATTCAATATTCATAATACAAGATTTGTAGCACTTTTATTATTTTTCATTAGGGGAAATTTGCAAGGCTAAAAGGTGTTGAGGGGAATATAGTGGTTTTTTTAAAAAAAAAATTGTTTTATTAAGAAATACATCAAAATAATATATATTCTTTATTTTTTATAAATAATTTTAGGCATCTGATGATCCAAAAATATATTAAAAAAATTCAAAATTTCAGGAAACATAATTTCAACCCCTATTGCTACCTAATGGATAAGCATTAACAGAGACTATTACTTACTAGCACATTAAATTTTTTTATCTTTTAAATATTTGAAGTTAGATATTATATTTGTTTTAATATCTTGAATATAATTCATGAAAAAGAATGAAATGTAAACAAAAACTTGAATAATCTACGTGCAATGCCATTGCATGTCTCAAACTAGTGTGTGTACGCGCGCGCATGTGTGGTGTCCACTAGTCAGGGAGAGCATTCCTTGGTTCGGTTGGTTTTGACCCAAAAAATCAACCACATTGAAATTTACAAATGTGGAGAGAATACAAGAAGAAAAGCAGGAGAATTGAGGGAGCGCACAAGAGAGAAAGGAGACAGAGAGATAGATGGGCTGGCAGATGACCTGAGCAAGCTTTGTAGCATGAGAACCAACTCTACATAGTCGTTTCAAGCCTGCTAAGCATGCATGGTTTCTGAGATCAATTAGAATTCTATTTCAGAGATTGATCCTCTCTTGCCAGGGTCAATAATGCATGTACTCAGAGCATTGATCCTTGTCTTGAGAAAATGGATTTAGCATGTTAGATGAGATTTCTACTTCCGTTGTTTTTTCTACTCTCCTTTTGCTATCTCCATAGCATATCAAATTTACTGCCTTTGCTGGCTGTCATTCATGCGATAAACAAATTCCGGCCCCGAACAGAGCATGAAAAAGATTTTCTCAATTTTTTTCTCCATGCTCCCCCGACTCTTGATTGTTCTTATAAAAGAGATGCTGAAAGCAGGGAGCCTTAGCACAAAGTATTAGAAATTTTCCTTTTCAATGAAATGCAAATATCATATTTTTAACGATCACATTACAAGACATCTAAAAACCTGCCTATCGAACACATTTTAAAATACATTTCAGAAAACTGATTCAAAGAAGTAATAAAAATCTGTCTTAGCCTTGCACACATTTCAGAAAATACCTGCAGGTTATACTATCAATGGCCTGAATTCATGGTTTCTATCAGCAACACTAGAGATCCTTTTTTGCTCTTAGTTTTGATGACAGATTAAAAAGATGTGTGGGCTGTAAGCCTAGAAGACACCACTTAAACAAGGATCTGCATCTGTTGAGTTCATGAATGGAAACAATGCAACCCCTCAACGGAAACAGAACCTTCCAAGCTTCAGTGGTTTCTGACAAGCTACTGGGCCCCTTTCTCTCAACATACTTGGGAAATTTTCAATGTACCATCTCAACTCTGAGAGAAACATTCGGTAAAAAGAAAAATTGAAGCATATGGGATTAGGGTACTGCACGCTCATCATGTACTATGAACTTGACTGCTTCCAAGTCTTGACAGCGTCGTCCAGTAACCACTAACCACCCTTTGGTACAATACATGAAACTACTCCATCTCTCTTTTTTTCGCAGCAATTTCTATTCAAGTGAACTGAAGCTATTAACCCCGGCACCATTTCATATACGTTCACACAAGCTAGTGTAACATGGATATGAGCTTACCTTTTTTGTTTTATGATGCTTATTAAGCTTGTAGTTGAGTTGGCAAAGCACCAACCACTTTGAACAAAACATGTGTGGATGGTATTGGTGGGCTATTGCAGTTTGACGTGTTCAAAGAATCCTGCCCAGAGGCAGACCCTTATATCTTGGGTTGAAAGTGCAATCTCCGAGGAACCAAGAACGGCAGCTTCCATGCTTCATCTTCCCTTCCATGATTGCTTTGTTAATGTAAGTCAAAGTTTAATTTTATGGACTTCACATATTGTTTATCTTTATGAAAGCTTTTATTGCAATAGCAATGGCCATGATACAAATTGTGTTGCAGGGATTGGGCGCTTCAGTGTTGCTAGCTGAGACTGAGAACTTTGTGAGTGAAAAAAGCTGGACCATTTAACTTGAACTCGTTAAATCTGATCTGGCATCTGTTTGTCCTGAAACGGTTTCTTGTGCTGATATTCTCGCAGTTGTTGCCACTGATTCTGTTCATCTTGCGTGTTGCATTTATGCCACTCTTCATGTTAAAAGAATATCTCACTTTCTTTAAATGGTTTGAACTAACCTGAATTCTACTTAATCTGCAGTCTGGTGGACCAAATTAGGAAGTCCAGATGGGAGGAAGGACAGCTTGAGTGCTAGCAAGGCAGCAGCGACTGGGAATATACGTGCTCCAAATTCTAGTGTATCAACTCGTAGCGGTTAATTTTCAGAATGTCGGCATCATACTGAATGATATGGTCGCCCTCTCAGGTAACATGTTTCCTATCCTAATGCATGTCAGGACACTCCTGCCACCTGAAAACCACGGTCTAATTTTGATTCGGCAGGTGCGCACACAATAGGAAAAGCTAGATGCTCAACTTTTAGCTCTCGATTCCTGTGCCCTGGTAACTACGTTGGCCGTGATGTTAATGTGGACTTCGTTCAATCGCTACAGCAACTATGCTCATAAACTGTTGACAGCAACACGACAGCTGCAGATCTTGACGTAGTGACCCCGGCTACATTCGACAATCTTCTCTCAATAAAGGGATTCCTTCCGTCTGACCAGTTCTTTGTAATAGAAGATGATCGCACACGTGAGATTGCAGAATCCTACGTGGAGGATCCATTATTATTCTGAGTTCAAGAATTCCATGATGAAAATGGGTGGCTTAACGCCGCTTAAAGGTGACAGGCGAAATATGCGTGAATTGTAGGACAGTCGACTAATCTTTCTTTCGATTACTGCTAGCAAGATGACAAGCCATATGCTGATAACCTGGCTCAATTTAGAAGCTTTATCCATAATCCATGAGGTTTATATAAACGTTCGAGCGTGTTAAAAAAAGCACTCGAAAATTATAGTTTTATAATGTCCTAAAACGGTTAAGCACCACTTCCGATTTTCTTTTCTGCTGTGAATCTAGTATAACCCAACACTAATAAAATAAAACTGGCAAATAAACAGTACAACGCCTAGTGAATAGTACTATTATTATTCATCAGCATCACTTGCCATCTCGGATCCTCAAGTGGGGCCAAATATGGGGTTCATGTGGTTACAAGTGAATATTGGATCATAGGTAGCAACTGATATGTTATATGCAAGTCATTACCCCGTGCACTGATGGCACATACGCATTTGCATACAGCAACTGTTGAACAGTACATCGCCACAGCTAGTAAAGATTAAGCTGGAAAAACTGTTCAATAAACATCTCATTTAGCATTTAAAGCTCATAGCAGTTGGTGCCGCTCCTGTCGGATTGCCAGTGCTCTCACTTGGCATTTCAAGTAGCTGTAACTTTGCCCATGTGCTGCCTCATATTCCTCTCTTCAAGTTCCTGGAGAAGAACGCAACACAACATGAGTAAGAGCACGACGGAACAGAGAATTAAAAACTCCCAAACTGTCTTCCAAAGCACATTTAAGGGTGTCTATGCCATCTTCCAAAACAATTTACCACATCATGAGACTTGAATTGTCAGTCTCGTAAAAAAACAAAAAAAAATCCAATTCTACTCCCCAAAGCAACCCAATGTCCCATGATCATGACCCACTGATAATGTTATCTTGGCAGTTTGCACACAAGTGCAATGCTGCAGGTGCTTTCATTCAGTTTCATCCAAAAGGGCACCTTGCAAGGACGAGTTCCTAATTTTGATGTTCAGGCATAATTTTCTACGTCTCCTTTGCACTAATTCCTATTTGTCTTGAGAAACTTTGGATGAAAAGAAAACCATCCCAGAGTAAAATAAAAATAGAAAATTATCAGAACCTGCTGGCTTATTCCTCCACATCCAATCCTGAGCAACTGGACGCCCCTGCAGCAGACAATGACCTTAGGAATGATCTATTATTACAGAAAAGATCCAAGGACATGGAAAAACACAAGGTACCTGGAAGCGTGTCGAATCGTTGACTGAACTAGCTGCTGCAGGTAATTGTGTATAACCATGTTCCTGCAAAGTCAAAAGGAGATCCAAAAGGCAGATGACAAAAAACTCCTAACAGGAAAAAGATAAACATGCAAAAGTTGTGTTCACATGCATATTTCCTTCCATTTAAATCTCCAGTGAAAAAACAGATAGCAGAACATTTTCCACAGTTTTAATGAAGTTAAATTCTACAATGTGCCAGTGCAACAGGCATGGACTTGCATTCCATACAAGATACAAGATATTATAGGTTTAAAACTAAAAATTATGCAGTTGCATGGTGTGAAGACACCAATAGTTTCAGATTAAGGCTTGGTTGTTATTGTTTGTTTTAACAAGGGAGAAAATCAAACATATAAAAAGGTCTCCAATTTCAAGACTTCTCGAGCAATTGTGGATAGCATGAAAAGCACATCCACCTAATGCAGAGCGCCATCTGCAACATTCCAATCAAAGCAAACTCCAGGGAATATACCAGATTTCATACATGTAGGATACATTGATTTTTTGACAAGGGAACCAACAAAGATGGACAGGCTCAACCAAAAAAGTGCACCAGGGGCAATCTTTTTCATACAATGCAATCTACAAACGATCCAAAACTACACTAATCATTCCCTGGATTAACAGACAGGCCAAATTTCTTTGGACAAGAAGACCTCTGGTGGGTGACAATGCTGTCAATTATCATTGGGAATTCATATGAGTTTATGTAATACATTTACATTCTTCCATTTAAAATTTCTATGCAGTTATTATCTTACCACCTGCAAAATATGCAACTTGACAGAATGTAATGGTATGTGGAATGGCCAGGCAAAGACTGAGGCTTAATTTGCTAAAACAGCCATACAACAACTAATGGAAAAATCAGTAATCAAAAGTAAGTACCCACAAAAGGAGGCTTTTGAGGCATTCTCATTTTAAGACAGGCATTACTGTGACACATTAACAAATAACAAAATCCTTTCTGATGACTGGTAATTATCTGAGCATATCTTGTTGACCCCTAACTTCAGTAGTGGCATACTGGAAGTTCATGATATGGAGTTAGCGAGGGTATATGATATGCACTACAATTTGGAACAACAATATAAACACTAACCATAGAAGAAAAGGAAGGCTGTGGCTGCTGTTGCTGGTGGCGAAACTGTGTTTGAAGATGCACCTGTTGGGTTTGTGGCACTTGCTGGGTGGGCAAAACTTGGGGATTTGTCTGTGGTTGAGGCAGTTGAACTGGAGGTTTTTGGTGCAGTTGCTGCTGTTGCTCGAATAATTTCAATTCTTCAGGCTTCTCCCACTGTCCAGTCACAGGGAAATATTAACAGCTAATTAAAACAATTAAGTGCCAACAACAGAGCATATCAACGATCAGTTGCTTACTCGGCTTTCATGAGTTACACCGTTATAATAGTACTTGAATCCCTCAGGGGATGTATGCTCAGTCCAATTACATTTTAAAGGAGCAACAGTCTGACTCAAAACACCTGCAGTAGGAGCAGAAGTAGATGGAGGCAAATCTACAGGAAGTGGAGTGCTGGCAACTGCTTGTGGAGGCCACTGAGAATGTGAAGGCAGGCAGTGTTTTCAGCATATAATCATAATACCACAAGTTTAACAAGCAAAAGGAAGTACAACAGCAAACACAGGATTGAGAGAAAATAGTATAATTTCTTAGATGGGCAAATTAGTGCAGCATCCTAACATGAGAAACTGGAATTTGGGTTTTCAAGAAGTGAAAGGTGCCCCACAAAAAGACAAGTGGTATAAATGTATGTAAAATATAATGGGCACTAACAGGTCAGGCAGATAAAAAATTATCCAACGCCAACACCCAGCAACACTTTCAAGTTCAAGTTTACTTGTGATCAGAACTACTTTTCCAGCAACCAAAATAATGTTTCCAGCTTTAGATAGCAGTTTTAACCAATGATGTCAAGCAAATGATCTACAGCTGTATGCAAATTAAACCTTGCAGCCCAATACATGACTTTTACCAAAATTTGAAGAGAAGGGAGTAATGAATCTAGGAATTCCCGACCACTACACAGCTCTTTACCCTCTAAAAGCTTATCGTACCTGCTGTTTTGGAGCCTGGGGACTCTGTTGCAGTGTGCTCTGGTTTGATGGTTGCATCATCTGCAACTGTTGCTGCAGCTGGGAAAAAGCCTGTTGAGATGACTGAAAGCTTGCTTGCAGGGTTTGAGTCTGTTGTGACAGCATCTGAGCTAACTGAGAAGGGGACTGCTGGAGAGGCTGAAGTAGTTGCTGCTGAATAGGTGCAGGCAATTGCTGTTGATTTATTGCTACAGACATGGGGTGGGGGGCTTGTAGTGCTACATTTGATGAGATGCCCTGCTGGATCTCAGTTTGAGAAGTAGGCAACTGTCTTCCAAAGCCAATCATATGCTGTGATGGCAGTGCTTGACTGAAGGGTGTTTGACCAGTAGTAAGCGAACTCTGTAGCTGACTGACATG
This sequence comes from Populus euphratica, assembly GCF_000495115.2. Classification (NCBI taxonomy): domain Eukaryota; kingdom Viridiplantae; phylum Streptophyta; class Magnoliopsida; order Malpighiales; family Salicaceae; genus Populus; species Populus euphratica. The sequence goes on from NW_011499848.1 coordinate 3,179,714, forward strand.
AGAAGTCTGTGTCTGAGGATAGGAAGATGCAGCTTGAGCATGTAGTTGAAGGGAAGGTGGCAAGTGCTGAGGCGATTGAAGTGGTTTCTGCAGAGGTGATATTTGCTGGCTAGCAGGGGGGAGATGCTGCAGCGACTGGTTAACAGTCTGAAAAATATAACATGTAGACAATATTTGTTAGTCTAGGATGACAATGAGAAGCACATGCAAGCATCAATAAGTGTCTTCACGTGCCCATGATGCAGCAGGAGAAACTGTCAGTCTTCAAAGTTCTGTAAGAATAGAAGTAAGGGTCTGGGGTCTGAATTGCTAAAGCTAGCAACAAGAAACATATGCTTAGAATTAAACTAAGGAAACTAGTGCGCAACAAAGGAGACAAGTTTCTCATAAGAAGATATTCAATATACCATGCAATCAAAGATTATACATGTCAAGAAAAAGACTGCCAACTCTATGAATCTCTAAGTGGGATATGTGACAAGGAAAGGGGTATTTTATCAAAAGTGAACATGATCAGGTGATCAATATACCATCCAATAAAAAAATTGTTTTGTAAGTAAAAGATACAGTCAAAACAAAAATTAATCATGGGTAAGAGAAAATGCTAAAGAGTTTCAACGTATCAGATAACTGCAAATAGTCTTACCTGGTTTAAAGGCATTGCTAAGTCACCAGACCTAGGAGGCAACTGATTCCCAAAACCATGAACACCAGCATTGGAGGAAGGACCCATATTCTGGGGACTCATTGGAAGCCAAGCATTAGGCGGAATATGGTCACCCATAGGATCCCCTAAATTTGGTGGTGGTCTAACAAAAGTGAGCATGAAAGCAATGTTGTCAAAAAAATAGATAAATAGAGAAGAAGCTGAAGTGACAGTTTATTTTACCAGAATGTTAAGTGAAAATTTACCTAAGCCCTGAAGCTTGAAATCTTGGGCCGACACCTGGACTACCAAATGCAGGACCACCTCTGGGGAAAAAAAAGCCTCCAACATTTATTTTGTGAATTTCATTCAAAATGTAACAAGAAATGTACAAGTAATCCAGAGTGAAAGATGATGACAGCTGAAAAACCTTGAGTCTCCTCCGGGCCTGGGCCTCTTAGGATCTGCAAACCGGACAGTTAATGGTTGCTCACAACCCTGAACAGTTCAGAAAATTGAAGTAAAAAGGTGACACTTAATATTATATTCAGTAAACCTAACATCATAAAAGCAGCAACCACTCCTTACTCTCATTGTATATATTCCGTTAAGACCATTAATAGCTGCCAATGCCATGTCTCTATGGGAGTATTTAACAAAACCACAACCTTCAGAATGATTCAACAGGAGAATCAGCAGTCGAAAGTTAGAAACATGATGGTATTAGCTTCACATAGTTAAGAACATAAAGAAAAGGAAGTGCCATGAAGAATGCACTGAGGAGAAGCATCAACCCTGCACGCTGTCACATAAAATGTTGGCCAATTGTTTACTGTGATATATACTGATAATACCATCCATCCCTTATTGTTATGTAGATAATTTAGAAAAAGAACAATAACAATCTAATTTGCTCCACAAATACCTAGAAAAAAATAAGCGGCATCTAAGTTGAAAAGAAAATGAATTCAAATACAGGAATATTATGTTTCTTAAATAAGAGTTAAGGGCACACCACGACTCTGCTTCATTTCATCACGCATAAGGTAAACATCTTCAACCCGACCATATGGTGTAAAAATCTGAACAAAGAAACACTTATTATTATACACATGCCTAGAAAGAAAAAAGTAAACTGAATAAACGATATTCATATATGCATCGAACTATGAGGGAATGGTATAGAAGGTATATCCACTCATCAGATAAACCAACAAAAAGTTAAATATTCACTAGAAGAGAATAAAGCATTCATTAAGAAGGAGAGAGGAAGGCAAGCTGTCAGAAGAATAACAAAACAATAAACAACCAAAAGACATGTGACATACTTCCTCAACTTCCTTTTCTGTAGCCTGTTTGTTCAGTGAACCAACAAACAACTTGTACTCAACTGCACCTACCATACAAAGGAAAAAATCAGTGAAGGAAATTAGAAATAAAAACATATTTGCATGTGTTCTGTCCTATTAAAAACAAGTTTTAACTGTTCAAGGAACACAGCACCTAAAAGAGCATTTGCAAATGGAAAATATTTGATCCAAGATAGTAATGAAGAACAAGAAATGTCCATTTTATAAAAGTTTTGAGAAGTTAGCAAACCTAAGAATGTTTCAGAGAGCAGATTCAACATGTAAGAAACAGATCAAACTTCAGAAACTTGGAAATCTCAGTTAAGTCATTGACAATTACCAAGGCGCTCTCGTTCTCCATCAGCATATCTAACTTGGATAGGACCCACACCCTGGAAAACAAATGTTTAACATGTGAAACTGCTATAATGGTCCACATGATTGGAAACCAAGCAAAGGAACATAACTAACCCCAGGCAGAGTTCGTTGATTGTGCAAAGCTCTGATGGCCCTATCAGCTTCTTCTGAGGTTGCATATTTTATAAAACAACAGCCTGCATGAGTGAAATGTTTTTAACCTGATTTTCATGGTTACTTACACCTTCAAACGGTGGTGTATATGTCATTAAATCAAAATGCAAAAAACACATGCCAGCACTCTTATGCATTAAACCACTGCATGTCAACATGCAGATTATTGTTAGGAAAAAAGAGTGCTCCGATACTCAACTAGAGCATTGCAGCTTTAGATCCATAAATATAATTAGCTGTTATTATTAGAAGTCATGAGCTCTTAGGACTAATTGAAGGATTATAATCTAAAGGGGTTTGAAAAAGCATGAAGAAACCTGAAGGCACACTTGGGTAAAAATCATAAAAAATGGGAAAGTGGATGTAACAGATGTTCTTCCCGCATTCTTTTGCAGCACTCATGGCATAAAGAATGTCAATCATGAAGTAGTCCACAATGTTCTCTCAAACAATATAATTTGCTTAAAGACTAACAACAAATAAACCAAGAGAGCATATGTGGGAAATCATCAGGTCTTAGGCCAAAGGTCTCACATGTAGCCATTTCATTGGTCAACATAATGCGACAAAAAAGTAGAGTACTGATAAAGGAGTTTAGAAATAACAACCATAATAGAAAACAGCAACATGGCAGTAATAGCATGACCAAAACCATATAAATCAACAACTTATGCACAAGCCAAATAGTGTTTGATGATCACTTAAAATCATGTTTGTCAACAAAAAAAAGGAACATAAGATCTCCCCTGCACTCCAGCATAAAAGGTCTGTGGCACTGGTAGTCAAACATGCACCAAGTAAAATGACATCCAAAGCGCGTTCTCCATTTTGGTCTCAAAATCTTACAACTCAGTGAGCCTCTGCATACATAGGGCCCCAATCTAGAACAGACAAATGTACCTCCTCCAAAATAAAGATGAAAAATGTACCATGGAATCAATAGTGTTCTTCATTTGGCTCTTTTTGTGCAAAGAATAAGCTAGTGTAGAGCATAACCATGAGACTTCTAAACATACAGCACATCCAGACTCCTATCGCAGCCTGTCTGCTAAGAACTCAAATGTCACAGACATGCACATTCAAATTCCCTGCTGCAGTAAAATTAATAGATAACTTATAACAGATAAAACCTTTCTCGGCTTCATATTTTTTTTAATCAAACACAACCAGGTTCATCTAGAAAGAAGCCATCTGTCTTAGCTACATTATCAAGTCATCTTGGAGACAGGGTAAAATATGGATCGTCGCACATAACAGGGAGAATGGCACAACCAAAATGAAACAGAAACAGGAAAGGTAATATAGGATACACCAATATAAAAGAAAAGGATTGATGAGCTGTCGCCACTAGACAAGACAACCTTCAAAGTGTTCAGCCAAAACTCTTTGAAACATTCACAAAGTACAACACACAATACAGACTGAGAGCAAAAGGCCATTGTTTGATCACAAATGCTAGCAATGGCTGCTGCAAGAGGGTTCTTGCGTGATGTTTGAAACAATTCAAATGATAAAGCAATAAATTTTATACAAACTCTCTCACCATGCTGCAAGGTCAATTTTGCAAAATTTGAGGAGCAGTGCATCAATTAGGACTAAGACTCCTATGTGACCACCTTACAGGTGGCAGTAGTGGTGCACCACTTCAACCATAATGATCAACTAAGTTTGTAGCATCAACTTTCAAACAATTTTGATATATAAAAAAAAAAATGAAGTGAAATAGCACCGGAGAGATCGACACTAATATGCCTCACTGTAAATGGACCCTGATCTGTTATTTAAACTATCTACCTGATTCTATTTAGGAATATATAACCAGGAATTCATCATGAACCTCTCCTGCTTAGCCACTAGAGCACGATTAAAAAAAAAAAAAAACTAATACAAAACCCCTGACACAATAATATACAGCTAAGAAATTATTGCAGTCATGTGTCACCAAACTGCCATTTGATTGAGTTCTACAAACCTGGCACATACCTAGTAAAAAACAATTAAAAATGAACATTTAGTACCTAATAAGAAACACAACAACAAAAAATATTAAGAGCAGAATGCTATAGAGCACATCATCCACAATTGCCACACCATGACCATCACAATCTCATTCAAATGCAACTACGTAAATAATGAAATGATTTCTATTAACCAAATCAATGCAGGTCACCACATAATGAAATTGAATATGAAATTATAACTAATCACAAGCTGCTAGCAACCACCAAGCACAAACCTTAATAATTAAACAAAACCAAAGCACTGGAAGAAAAATCCTTACTTATCAATATTGCGCTCTACCTCACAAGCATGGTTAGAACAGCAAGACTAGGAAATGGTCCCCAAATTTAAACATTCAATTTTTTAGACCCTTGGTTACATGAAATCAAGGAATTGGCTTTTGATAAATAGACCATGGAAACAACAACATGCACACACTTCGAACCAAGCCATAAGCATACAAACCAAAGGGATAAACATCATACATGCCTGCCACAACATTAGTAAGACAAACCAAAGGGATACACAACATACACGCCTGCCACAACATTAGTAAGTGCGCTGTCTTGTTAAGTATAACTGTTAAGTTCTAATGGAACACAAATAGGCGCCAAACCATGAGTAACACGCGTCTTACTACCACAACCCAACTACAAAAATAAGCTCCATGTTATATTCAACCAACAATCAAACAAAAAGCTTCCCAAGATATGTCCACATAACGAAGCTTTAACATCCATCTCACAAGCAATAGGCTTATATTTCTTAAAAAACACATCACATGTTAATTTTCAAGATACTACTGCAACTGTTGGCACATCCATGTTCAAAAAAACAGAACTAAGCCAGAAACCTCGAAGTACAGCATAAGGCAACATTCACATTACATTCAGACAATATTCATCTTATATCCATCATCTCATATCATAGAGAGGGGAAATAATCAGACGATCACCATAGACAATATTCATCCCATAAGAAATGGCCTATCCCTCATATTTCCAGAGTAGCTTTGGAGTTTGGAGGGATGCATAACCGACAACCACAGCTCATTTAAGTAACCAACCACATCCAACTACCAATCCAACTGCTAACCATCTCATTTGACAGTGCAAAAAATGATATCAACAACATTCAAATTGGACAGCTCCCAGTTTGCCAAGAAAAAAACCATAAAAAATCCTTAAGATTATATCATGTTTAACACCATTAGGAGAGTAACAATTAAATATTTTCTGGTGTCACTGTGAACAAAAGATGTCCTTATAAACATCCTGACATAAAAATGCTACAGTATGGTAATAGACATCCACATTACAGAACACTCATTGGGTAATACTCTCACTGCAGCAGCCACTATGACGAGAGGAGGATCTAATCATCTTCAAGTTCCAAACTGCTATAGAAAACTGTTTTTTAGTGGGTTTGCATGTGCTGTCTTCATGTTTTGACAGGACGAAGACAAAAAAGGGGACCAAAACCAACAAGCCCGAAACTTGTTGCAAAAATAAACTGAGATGAAAGATGAGAATACTTTGCTCCCATCAGCCTCTTAGAGACCTGAAACAAGATACATAGGAATCACAATTACTTCATTTAAAAATAGCAGTTTACATACCTTGTTGCTGTCCTGTTCTCTTGTCTTTGATCAATGCAACTTCTATCACGTTTCCATGTTCTTCAAACAAGGGGCGAATCTGGCATCGAATCAGTAAAACTACATTAAGATGGCACAAACATGATACTATAAAGTAAAAATTTCTTGCCTGATAAAGTTGAAGATAACCAACCGTGAAAAGACACAAATCAGCATCGTTTATGGTAAGACACTAGCCACAACAAAAAAGTGGAGAGTACTTGTGCACAGATACATGTATAAGAGGTATCAAGTGCTTTCTTCAGGGTTCAGTGTAAGTCTAATTATAATATTTCATGCATCAACTAAATGACTTACATCCATTTCAGTTGCTGTCCTTGGAACAGAACCCACAAAGAGCTTTGCAAAAGCAAAACCACTACGACCACCACCACCATCAAACCTATCTGCAAAATACAAATTCATTAACATCTGAACAAGAAAAGACAAAAAAACACATAATTTAACTTTAATGGCATGATTAGCACAAAATAAGAGCAATCAGATTAATTTAAATTGCCATTCAATTCCACCAAAACTACACGAATAAACACCCAATTCCCAAATTAAGAAAAACAATAATTAAATTACCATTCAATTCCCACTAAAACTAGACATCTAAAACCCAATCCCCAAATTAAACAACGAAATTGAGTTAAATTCCTTTTCAACTTCATAATGAAACCACGCAAACAAGACACAGATCTCCGAATTAAACACATATCAATTACCAAAACAGAAATTAAGAGAAAAATGTTTCAATTTTAAACTAAACAAAACTTTACCAGGCGAGCTTCCGTGAAACCCTCGTTTGCGCCCGGAAATATTCTGAGGTGGCAGGGACATCGGAGGCGGCAATTGATAATTAGGCACAAACCCCCCACCTGCACCCCCCATCGGCCTAAACCCCCCATCACCACCACCACCCATGGGCCGGAATCCACCATCTCCACCTACACCACCACCCGGAGGACTATCAAACGAGCGCCTTCCCCCTCCACCGCCTTGGTAATTATTAGGGCTACGGCGATTGTAATTGCTGTAATTGTTGCTGTTGTCGTTATCAGAATAGCGGATAGCGGTTTATAGGATTGTCGGAGAAGCGGGAAGGGGCGTCGGAGAAGCGGGAAGGGGCGTCGGAGAAGCGGGAGGGACGGCGGTTAGGGTAAGAGGAATCTTGGTTGTCGATGGTGTTGTTATAGCTGCTGGTGTTGTAGCTGTAGTTGTCGTTGTCGTTGTCGCTGTCGCTGTAGCGTTCTCCTCCCCTGTGTCTGTTCATTGATAATTTAGAGGGAAAAAACCCTAATTTTGACAAACCCTAATTCAGTGACTTGTGATTTTGTTGAAAGACGGGGGAAAAGATTTAGGGAGGGAAAGGGAAATATGAGAGTGACAAAACTGGACTGAAGAATTTTTCTTTTAGGGGTGGAGAAATTTCGTTTTGGTTTATAAGACAACCATGACTTATGGTAAACAATCATTATGGTCCCTCGAGTATCGGTATGCAGTCTGGTCAGCCCTTTTGTATGTAAAAACAATGCCGATGAGTCACAAGCTCTGAGAAAGTTAATGCAATTGGCCACCACGAAAAAAAATGGTATTTAGAAAATAAATAATTATTAATAGCACTAAATGTCCTTATTCATTGCAGAGACTTGAAAAATAAAATAAAGATAACTCTTTGGTTGTAGGAAAATTGTTTGGTATTTCATTTGTCATTTAATTTAAATGACAAATTATTTATTGTCTATCTTTACATTTACATTTATACAGTAGAAAAAAAACAAAAGAGATAAAGTGTGTATTTAGTATTGTAATGGAGTGTAATTTTTTAAAAAAAAATTAAATTGAAACAGATAAAAATAATATTTTTTATTTTTTTACATTAATACATCAAAATTATTTTAAAATAAATAAAAATTATGCATCAAACACATATTTATTTTATATTAAAACATTCTATTTTCACAAACTTACTAATGTTCTTGCAGTGATAATGAAAATATATTTTTTTGAACATATCCTAGTTTAAAACCCTAGTTTCGAGTTTTAACTGAGTTACCGAATCATCTAGATTAATTTTTAAAAAATCAAAACAATATTATTTTAATAAAAAATAAAAAATTAATGAGTTGTAACTGGGTTTTGATTAAACCATCCTAGGTTTTTTTTCTATTTTTTTTAAAATTCGATCTCGGATCAATCTACTTGTCAGGTTAGATTTCAAAACTATAAATGAGAGTGTAAGGTTATCAATTAATTTCCTTTATAATAATAATTGAAAAAAAAGCCAGCAATATTGCTAGAAAATATATTTTATTTTTCTCTTTAAAATGATATCAATAACTATATATTAAAGACTATTGCTTATATTCACCATGAATAATAAATGATGAAATTTGAAATTATAATTTTATATAATTTATGTAAAGGGTTAAATGCTAAAACTTTTAATTTCAATGTTTAAGTTTGTTGTCCAGTCTAAAGAATTTTAGACTGCGTGGAAGTTTGACAATTATTGATTTTAAAATATTTTTTATTTTAAAAATTATTTTTGATATTAATATATTAAAACAATATAAAATATAAAATATAAAATAATAAAAATTAAAAATTAAAAATTAAAAATAATTTTTTAAAACATAAATCAATCATATCACGCCAACAATCAAAAGGCATGAGTTAGATGAAGGACTTATTCATCGTAAATGAGAAGTAGAAAGTTCGATTGGATAAAGGTAAGAGATTCAGGGGTTATTTTGACCCATCGTTAAGACTCGAGAAAGCTACAAATGATTTTCTGATCCAATGATTACAAACGGCTCTGCATGTCTTTGGGCTGAGCTTTGTTCGAGAGCCTGGGTTCGAAATGGATATTTTTGTGGGTTCACTTACTTTAACTTGGATCATGGTGCGGTTTCATGTTACAATGGGCTTTAGGGTTGCGTTTCTAGTCCAGGAAAGATCGAAGTAGAGACAGAAACTTCGCCTATATTATTTTTTTTCCAGCTCCTGCGTGTGCGTGTTTCTTTATCAAATTTCCAGTCTAGACAGAAACTTTCTTCCAAGAGCAGAAGAAATTTAAAGATTTTCTTTTCCAACTGAATTCTTTCTAGTTGCTGCGTGATTGAACATTTCTGGTTTAACGAAACGAATTCATGCCACTATAGCAAGTCTCCACAAATCAAAGGGACTTGAAGCTCGGGGGAGTGCAGATATGACCTTCCCTTCAAACTTTCTTTCATCTTCACTGTTTTCAAAGTGTTGTCAAGGCCACTTCTGAAGCTGCATATCATAAACCACATTCCCTCTCTTCTTTCAGATTCTCTATCTGGGAACTAGAGATTCTCAAAATCTTTAGCAAGTTGGCCTCTTGAAAAATGGAAGTGATCATGTGATCTGCTCTTAGGGATATCGGATTGCATGAAATGAGGTTTACAATTCTAATTCCAGGTCAGGTTTGCTAAAAGAGTGATTTGGAACGTTCTCGTTGCACGCAATTCAGAAACTCTAAAACCTGACAACCATCCACGCAACTCTTCGAGACCTTCCATTTTCACTACAAAAGCCAAACCACAGTACTCGAGGAAAAGCTCGGCTAACCAAGACTGCTCAGCCTAAGCTAGCACATAGATCGAAAAAGACCCAGCAAGCACCATTCACATAGTGAAACGGCTTCCCAGTTAACAACCAGACCAGAGTTGCTCCACAAATTAAATGGATCGTAAGCAGATGACAATCCAAGCAGAGCAGATCCCAACACACGTTTCTTTCCAAGCACCAAACACACAACGTAAATGGGTTCCATTTCTCGGCATACCTATCAATTTAAGTCCCAAAGAGGCCACGCCACGAGCTATAACCATCCTCCTGCAGTGTCCTAACAAAAAGAAGCCTTGAATTACATTCAAACGACAAGCTGATTCAAAAGTTTCAGTAGATACAATACATAAGCACATACCAAGGATCTGCTTCACCATCAAGCAAGATGGTCACTGTTTCTTGAAAGTGTACGGTATAAAACAATTCTAAGATTTACTTGCTCATTCCACATCCATGTTAAACAAAAATAAGTGAAGCTATAAACTCGATAATACAAGTATCCTGAGAGCACTAGCTTATGCACCAAAAAGAATACAAGCTTCACCGCTTCACATTTGAACGAACTAGACCAACTAAGCACAAGAAAAGGAAAGGAAAATAACCAGGCAATCAATTCTGTGTAGATGGCCTGCGATTCATATTCCCATAATAGCTTTTGATAGAATACACTAGAAACAATCATAACCCTTTTTTTATTCAGTAACAACAACCAAGCTTAGCTCACTAGTTTCCTACACAGCCATATGGAAATGATTCTCCAAAGGAAACGAAATAAACATATGTGACTATCAAAATCAGTTCTAATAGTTCCAAGGGGAAGTGGTTTTTTTAATCCACCGCTACTTATAACGGAATAGCTCTTAACTTTAAGCAGAAAACGAGAAACCAATAACTGCTTTGAGAGCTTTCTATCTTCATTCGTAAATTGTAGCCCAGCACTTAAAGCATGCACAGGCAATATAGCATTGTTGTCAATCAAATTCAGGCAATAGCCCAGCACTTAAAGCATACACAGGCAATATAGCATTGTTGTCAATCAAATTCAGGCAATAGCCCAGCACTTAAAGCATACACAGGCAATATAGCATTGTTGTCAATCAAATTCAGAAATGAGAAAATACTTTCTAAACTCTCAAGCCTAGAAGTTTACAACAAAACTGAATCTATTGCATGTTCACAGACGGACAGAGATTACTTGCATTTCTAAGACCGCAACAGGGGGGGGAAATCATCTCGCTGCAATGACAGAGCTTCAAAGTGTAAGCATAAAGGAAGCTCAAATGGATAACTTAGCTGTGCCAATTCAGCAATCGAAAGTATTGCTTGCCAAAGAGGCTAAGCAAAGAGTAACAGACACTCCTTTTACAAATAAAGGAACAAAAACCTGTCAGTTGGCTGGAATAATAAATGGAAAAAAAAAAACAATGCAGCTGGAAATTTTTGTTGCCAGATTAATGAATCTTAGGTTCGAGGGGCTACAAGCATGCACAATACAGTTATCTCATGCATACTCAACCTTGCTATACTATCTACCTTTAGTTATAGATGAGACATGTTCAACGTCTTTCAAACTTTCTAATGTTCCCATTTTCCACATGCATTTTTGGTTTAAAGAAACCAACCTGAGTTGAACATTAAACATTCTTCCTGTAAACAACCTGAATTGAGAAATGACAGGAAACATGAAACGAAATTGAAGGGAAAAAAAAGAAGAAGGAAAAATTGACAGCATATAAGAGATTCTCTCGGAAGGTGAAGTGATGGTTCATACATGCGCGCGCGCGCGTGTGGTTTTTCATAGAAAGTTTAAATAGTTACATTTTTTTTACTGAAATGGAGGTGAAGGCAGTCAAGGGACCAGGAAGAGTATCGATCATTGTATATAACTGGTGGATCCCTCGAGGGTGGAGGTTACTGTTTACAGCTGCTCGTTATGTTTAAACTTGACGAGGGATTATTAAGTAACTGCAACAAACATTACTGGAGGGGAAGCCAACTTGCCGATATTATATGGGCCGGTCCAAGTCTAGTTTTCTTCGTTTCTCTGACCCAGAAAATATTCTGGGGCTCAAATCAGCCTAATGGCTTGGCAAAAAGCCCCAATGTCAATTCCTTATCGTTACAGATAAAAACAAAAACTGAAAATAGTGGTTGTTGATTTTGTTTTTGTTCTCAAAAAAAGTTTACTGTTTTTCTTCTTATTATAGTTTTCAAACCCAGCTGATTTAAAATTTAAATTCTAAATTTTAACCGAGTTACTAAATTTTAACTAAATTATTAGATCTTGAGAATTAATTTTTTTAAATTAAAATTATATAGTTTTAATAAAAAAAATAACAAATTGTAATTAGATTTTTTATTAGATTATAGGATCAACATACCAGGTCAATTGAGGTATATCAATTTTTTTTTTTTATTTAACTTGATTTTAATTTTAAATTAACTAAATTCTAAATAAATTTATCATACCGAACCGGATTTTAAAACCATGGTTATTACTCG
>NW_011499848.1:3192437-3198421 GCF_000495115.2 Populus euphratica
AACATGACAATCTCTTTATTTTATGACGAGTGCAAATCAAACTCAAGTCTTGCCCCAACTACTATTCTAATTTCTTCCATGCTCTTGTTTTAGCTTTAACCTTAATTATTTTAAATAAAAAAAATTGAATTTGATTTTACAAAATCAAGGATTAACCATATGCCAAAAATCTTTCTTGACTTTACATGATTCTAATATACTGATCACCGAAAAAAATCTTGAACTCCAATCTTAAATAAACTCAATGTGAAAGGAATAAGTTGAAAAAAATATTAATAAACAAAAAAAAAAATATTTCAACCTTTTTATGTCCATGCATTTCAGTCCATGATTCTAGCAAGAAAAAGGAGTTGAATATTTATCAATTATTTTAATCTGATTCCTATAGCTTTAAATATTTAAATCAATAAAATTTAATTTAGTTTTTGCAAATCACACATCAAGCAAATATTTTTTTGACACTACAAAACCCCTAATCTAAGCATCCAAAATAAACCACCAAATCTAATCCCATATAAAAACAACATTAAAAAACCAAATAGAGAAAACTAAAAATTAAGGGACCAACAAAAAAGAAGCCAAAATACAAAAATAAAAATAAAAATAAAAATAGAGAGAACATTGCGAAAAACTATTACAATCCCGGGTCTTTTCTCTCTTGTATTATAGTAAAAATGCTAATTCTTTATTTTATTTTTTTTAATAATAATTGTAATTCTTTAGTTGGATACGAGGGAGCCAGCCATTAATGAACATGGGCTTTGTGAGGGCGCCTGGCCCCTTTTTCCCTCCTTGGATACATGTTTTGCACCTTCGTGATGATTTTTTTTTTTTTCCTCATCCAACCTTGGTAATTAATACTAGTAACAGATCTTGTGGGCTCGGCTGTTCAATATTATTTCGTAATTGTTTAGAAACGTGATAGTAATTTCGTTTTAAGATATTTTTAATTTAAAAATATATTAAAATATTTTTTTTAATTTTTTTAATTTTTGATATAAATATATCAAAATAATATGAAATGTTGTTTTTAAAAATGTTTTTTATTTCAAAATATATTAAAATAATATTTTTATTCTTTAATTTTTTTATTTGAAGACATTAAAGTAATATGAAAAAAAATTAAAATAATCTTTTACCGCAAAAATAAATATTATCTTCATCAAATTGATCAAATTGTATTACAAATCAACGGTCAATAAAAAGCATTCCAACAAAATGGCGGTGCTGCTCGTGATACAGTTATAAGCTAGAGAACCCTTATTTTTTTCCCTCTAGGCTTTCGGTCCACTTCGCTTTCTCTGTTCCCCCCTCTCTCTCGTCCCTGACATTCACTCTCCTCTCACAACTCCGAGCTCCCGCGCATTTCCCATAAAAATCAAACCGACTCTACTCTACTCTATCTCATCAATCAACTCAGGTATACTTTATTCATCACCAACCCTTTTTTATTTTTCTCGAAACCCTTTATTTCAGTGGAGAACATATTATTAAGGTCTAGTTATGCTCAAATTTCGTTCGGCTTTGATTTATCTAACTTGTTTTTGTTTTTGTTTTTCTTTTCCGGACGATTTTATGGTTTCTAGGAGAGTCAATGATTGCAACCGAGGAAATTGTTTTTAGAGTTTATAGCTCCCTCTGTATATTATCAGTCGGTTTGACTTGATTTTTTTTTTTTTTTTTAATATAGTGAAAATGGATATTGACTCTAAGCTCGATAAATTTGATGTCAAGTCCGGGGATGAGGGCTCATCATCAATGCAAGTGGATTCCAAGGTATATGATTTTGGCTACAAAATTCTTATATATATTTAAGATAATAATACAAACCGAGTCATCGTACATATTTAAGAACATAGTTGTCATTTTTCTGTTTGGTAATGGTGCTGCAGAACCTGGATATCTTCATCCAATTACCAAACTGTGCACAACCTGTATTTGTTAATTGAAGCTTACTTGGATTGTTTTGGCTGTGAAGTGAGAAAATAAGCTCATTTTTTGTTTCTTGAAAAATTGTTTGTGTCATTGGTTTCTCATTGTTTGATTTTTTGATGTGAAGGGAACTGCTGAAGAAAAGGATGAATTAACTGACTCAATGAATAAATTGAATGTGGAAGCATCGTCATCTGGGCAGGCCCATTCATTCAGAAGAAAACCGGTTATCATCATCGTTGTTGGAATGGCAGGTAATCTAGCAAGTTTGTTGAACAAGTATTATTCTGTGTACAAAATAAATGCAAGTGTCCTTTAATTTTACCATACATAACATCTGATCATATGTGCATTGCAGTTTTGTATTACAATAAATAATACAGGAGAGCTTTACATGCGAGATCTAAAAGCATATCTATCGGTAGCATATGTAATGAGTACTCTATGGTTTGGTTCTTTAGCAGATCTATTATTAATGTTATCGCGTTTCAATAATCCCTGCTGCCTGCGCTTTTGTCAGCTTATATTCATAACATTGTTACTGTATTTGGACAGGATGTGGAAAAACAACTTTTCTTCACAGGTTGGTTTGCCACACACAAGCTTCAAGGATTTGTGGTTATGTGCTCAACCTTGATCCTGCTGTGATGACTCTCCCCTATGGTGCAAATATTGATATAAGGGACACCGTTAAGTACAAGGAAGTGATGAAGCAGTTTAATCTTGGACCAAATGGCGGAATCCTGACATCTCTTAACTTGTTTGCAACAAAATTTGACGAGGTAAAATTTACCCGCAGCTTTTCTTCCTTGGAAGGGCTCATTCTTATCCTTCATTACATATTGTCTGTGATTTATTCTTACCATCGTAACTGAAACCTTACCACTATTGACTCTAATGAAAATTTCAGTTGGCAATTGAGTAGTCAGTTGCACAGCTATTTTCATCCTGATAGACAGCAGTCTAAGTGTTAACTAGTGGGTAGCAATTTTGGGCGAGGGTATTGGACGGTGGAAACCTGTCTTGCAATTCTATTTTTCTGCATGCAGACCTTTTCACTGCAACTTTCAGGCCATTCTCGTATTTCCAATACTTCCTCGCTTTTGTATTCACATTTTCAGGTTATTCAAGTCATTGAGAACCGAGCAGATCAGCTTGATTATGTCCTTGTGGATACGCCTGGTCAAATTGAAATATTCACCTGGTCTGCTTCTGGAGCTATCATCACAGAAGCTTTTGCTTCAACCTTTCCAACTGTGGTTGCTTATGTAGTTGACACACCTCGTGCCTCAAGGCCAGTAACTTTCATGAGCACTATGCTTTACGCTTGCAGCATACTCTACAAGACACGGTTGCCTCTTGTGTTGGCGTTCAACAAAACTGATGTGGCTCAACACCAATTTGCTTTAGAGGTGTAACTTTTTTCCTTTTCTCTTGATGCATCATTACTGGCCTTTTTCTTATTTGGAAAAGAAGTACTTAAAAACTGTTGGAGGGAGTTGGAGGCCTAGCTAGGATGCAATAATGCTCAAGTGATTTTGGGCTTAAGCCCGTGGGATGCATAACATGTTCAACAATTTTATCAATTAAATAGCTGAAATAATATTTGTAGGGAAATTTTCATCATGCCAGACTCTCCCAATATATTCCAGTCCAATTATGATTGAAGTTTGATAGCCATGTAGGATTGGTTTCAGAATTAAGGATCAATGAAAACAGTGTTGTCAAGGGATCTGAAACATGACTAAACAAGAAGTGTACTGAAAATTTCAAGGTTTTCAATCAGATCCCTAGCTTTCAAGGGACTGTTTTTTGACATTAGAATGCTGTATTTGCAATTTTTTGTAGCATTGCTTTCAGAAGTCAATTTCTCTGGATGTTTCATTTTCCTTCGGTGTTCTCTATTTAGGAGTGTTGCTCTTGAGTTTTCGTATGTAATGTTAGGTTTTGATCTTTGCCACTTGTTTTCACAAGATTCTTGTTCTGAGTGTTATAACTTGTGCAGTGGATGGAAGATTTTGAAGCCTTTCAAGCAGCAATGAGGTCAGATGATTCATACATGTCTACTTTTGCTCAAAGCCTTTCCCTTGTCCTCGATGAATTCTACAAAAATTTGAGATCAGTTGGGGTCTCTGCTGTTTCTGGAGCTGGAATGGATGCCTTCTTTAAGGCTATCGAAGCCAGTGCTGAGGAGTATATGGAAACCTACAAGTATTTCCTTTAGCCCTCAAGTCAATAAATGTTGTTGTTTTGATCAATTCTTTACTCTCAACTACCATTGTTTTGCTTTTGCTTGTCTAACCCATGGATCTTGATGGTTTTAGGTCTGATCTTGACAAGAGACGGGCAGAGAAGCAACAAATGGAGGAAGGGCAGCGAAAACACAACATGGAAAAGCTGAGGAGGGACATGGAACAATCAGGGGGACAGTCTGTTGTTTTGAGCACTGGTTTGAAGGATAAAGCTCAGAATGATAACATGGTTGAGGAGGATGAGGACATTGAAGATGATGATTTTGAGACGTTTACTGACAAGGAAGATGTTATAGATGAGGATGAAGATGAAGAGGTGGGCAGTTTCTCCTTCTAGTGCTAAGGTTTTGCTAGCACAAGTTGGTTTATGGGTAGGGCTTTTTACAGGACTTCTAGGAATTGGATGCTAAGTACTCGTTTGAGGATCACCAATTTGGTTGTGGCTGTGGCTTACAAGTGTTTGGTAATGGTTTAAAAGCTAATATCACAACCCCTTTCATGTGTTATTTTCAGAAGCTACAACCCGGCTTTCCCTAATGGACTTATGTTAGATGACATCTCGTGTTTTCCACGGGTATTCTTCCCTAAAGTTGACTTCACGTATGCGCATGTGTTTCGAATCAGCTATCTGCATCGTTGACTGCAAACTTGTTTTGACAGGTTTAAGAAATGGTGAACGGTTTTGTCCAACCCCACCCACCATCGTTTTTCTCAGTCCTGTGCTCTCATTGATCCTTGCACGCAGGAGATGGGCTGTTGCCATACGGCCGATTTTGTAATTCTGTAGCATTTGAACTCGTTATGCCTTCCATATAATGTCAAATGCATGGATGGTTAACATGTACAGATCTCTTCCTTGGATTTATTGGAACCTCCATGGACTGCCCACTCAGTTATTTGTTTGATATCCTAGCTGGCTTAAGTTGTGCACTCAGGAATCAGGATGCTTCTTGTCCTAAGCGCCAGGCATCTGGTTACCTATGCGGGTCTCCTGTGCTCCTGTGCTTGTTTTTGCGCTATTGTTATTCTGCTCGCTAGGTTGATTGGGTAAACCTTTATGAATCATAGAGCCTAGTAATCTGACTACAAAAGAGATTCATTGACTCCTTTTCGCTTGCCTGATTATTCACGGGAAGAATTTGCAGCAGATACTTCGTTATAACAAACCTATATATACACTACCAACATCAATAAACTACCACCATGGTTTTGCCCCACAGTAGAGTAGTTCTAGTATTATTTACCAGAACTTATTTGCGCATGTCAGCATATTATGCACTATTTAGTTAAGAAATGTATGTGTATCTTATGAGTAATTTTATACAAATATATTTCATTCATAAGACCCATATTTTATGAAGTTGAAACATCAATTTATATAGAGATTTCACAGAAAAAATCATTTCCTTTTCTCATCGCTCTCATTCTTTTCTTAATTGCAAAAGTCCCAAGTCTTCTCTAATTTGCACTCTTTTTTTAAAAAAAATTGATTTGAAAAAAAAATGTGCTTGAATTTTGAAGGATATCATGACATTAAAAATATGTGCCAAGATAAAAGCTCTAAAAAGAAAATTGCTTATAACAAGGAGTAACTGCTTAAACAATCAACAACAAAATTACAAAGTTAAGAATTTGTTAACGTTTGAGCTTGAAGAGAAGAAGGGAAACTTATTGAAAGGAGGGATGAACTGCAACCATGCCTTGTAATTTCACTACTGCCATTCCGGCAAATTCTTTGAAGCTACTGCAATTGATTTTTTTTTTTTTTAAGACAGACCCTGGGGATTAAGGTTTGCCACT